>NW_022196900.1:47411808-47431204 GCF_008632895.1 Mastomys coucha | reverse complement strand
CATTGTGTAGATATACCACAATTTCTGTATCCACTCCTCTGTTGAGGGACATATGGGTTGTTTCCATAGCCAGATTATAATAATTTTTTATTGCATAACAGACAAATATCCTCCCTGAGAGGAAGTATGTAATTCCAGACATCTCAGCAGTGAGAGCGTGCGCGCGCGCGCGCATACACACACACACACACACACACACACACAAACACACACAAGTACACAACCCTCCCTTCTTAGGTCCCCTAGCAGCAAAGTCAGCAAGGAGAATTTCTTAGTAAGACAATCTGTAGAGGAGAGATGAAAACAGAACAGTGCAGGACAGCGGAGCAGAGGCATAAAGCTGTGGTTTCCCTGAGCTAGCTTCAGTCTGTGGTGTCCCTGAGGTAGCCTCAATCTGATGCCGGATTGGGGGGTGCCGCATTTTCTACTATGAACATTACAGGCTTGTCTCATCTGAAGCCGGGAGGCCTGGCAGCCATAATCCTTACTTGTAATAGTAATTGACAACAGGACAGTTGGTGGGGGCTGAGGAAGGAAGGGGGAGACTTTCAGGCAATTCTGGTTGAAGTGGCTCCTGTCAGGCTTTGGGACAGGACAGCTGTGAATGGTCAACAGCTGCCTCATATATTGAAATCCTGAGCTAGCCCCATGAAGAGTTCCCGGCAGTGATCAGCCTTGTAGACCACACTTTTGGCCCACCCTGCAGCAGTTACATTATGCTCTACCCCCTCCCCACACCCCACCCCCTTCACCCCTGCCCACCGCACTCTCCTCTACTTCCCTTCCCCACTAAGTGGATTTTACCCTCTTGCTGTATCTTATCCTGAATTTGAAAACTGTTCTGGGTTCTACCCAGAAGGAGAATTGCTGGAGTGTTGAATACCTTCCATATCAGCAGACACGACCTCTCCAAAGCACCGCCGTCAACTTCCTGTCCTCCCGACAGCCCGTGCATGCACTGTCATTGCCAAAGCTTGTGAGGGTGTTCAGTTAATCTTTATTAAAGTTGGGAATGGATATCTACTTGCTGTTAAAAGTCATATTTCTCTAATTATTCTTATAATGAATACTCATGTTTATGACTCAACAAGGCTTCCCCTTTCAGGACTGGACTATCCAGAGTAATTTACTTTCAGGTTTTATCTTTATTTCTCGAAGCTCTTTATATATTCTAAAGACTATCTGGGGGTGTTTATTTGTTTGTTTTGATTAAATTATTTTCTTCTACTTTATGACCTTTTACTCTGTGGTGTCTTTTGATGTACAGGTGTTTTAAAGTTTTAACAAAACCAAATTTCTCTATTATCTTCCTTTATGTCTTCTGCTTATGTGACATGATTATTAATGTTTTTCTCTAACTTGGCTTTGTGCTTGTTTTGAGTAAGGTAAATTACTTAACAGCTTCCTTATGAGGTCTGTGTTTGTGTGTTGTGTGATGTAGACTGTGCTTATCTAGTCTGATAAAGTAGAATCAGAGAGAGAGAGAGGGAGGGAGGGAGGGAGGAGAGAGAGAGACAGAGAGAGAGAGAGAGAGGGAGGGAGGAGAGAGAGAGACAGAGAGAGAGGGAGGGAGGGAGGAGAGAGAGAGAGAGAGAGAGAGAAGAGAGAGCAAGTGAGCACAGAAGTCACTGGGCCTTAGGTATTTACTGGCCAGAGGAAAAGGAAACAATTTTCTGAAATTTAACACTACTTCGTGAGACTTGAGAAATAACTGGAGTGACTGGTTTTGTTTTCTGACCTGGATGGTTCCAACCATTGGACTTGATGAAAACTTAAGTGGCCCTTCCTTCCGTAGAGCCAGACTGTGTCTTGCTAAGCTGACTTCCAGTGTGCTAATATATTCTGCATTCTTTGCTTTACTTTAACCTTGTCTATGATTTCTTAGTTTATTGTCACTGGTTATAAAACTGTGGTCTGTGGCTTTCAGAGACTGAACCACCAACCAAAGAACATATACAGGCCAGACCTAGACCCAAACCTCCTCACCCCCATACACATATGTAGCAGATGTACAGCTTGGTCTTCATGCGAGTCCCCCAACAACTGGAGCAGGGGCTGTCCCTAAAGCTGATGCCTATCTATCTTTGGGTCCCAGTCCCCTAACTGAGCTGTCTTGTCTGGCCTCAGTGGGAAAGGCTGCACCTAGCCCTGCAGAGACTTGTTGTGCCAGGGTGAGGGATATCAGAGGAGAAGGCGGGGATGGGAGGAGGAATTAGGTGAGTGGGGCAGGGATTGGGATGTAAACTGAATAAATAAGTAAATTATTGCAAGAAAACCCCCTGTGGTTCCACAGTTCTTTCCTGCTAATGCTGAAGGTATCCTTCATTATCTTTTCTGGTTTCTGTTGGTGCTAAGAGAGGGTCGGCTTGCTGAAGGCCTTGGCCACCCTCTCCCTTCCATTTCCTGCAGGTTCACAGTGTGGGGCCTGGGTGTGGCTTCAGGCTTTTGGGTCACTTTCAAGACTTGAGAGTGTGGTCTCATGCTAAGGGTTTATGTACTTCTTTTCACTATGAGAGAACATTTATTGTGGCTTCAAGGCTTCCTTTTTCCTTCATTCTGTTCCTTCCTAAATTACTGCTTCATACGTTTTTTTTCTCTCTCCAAATGTTTCAAACTTCCTCTCTCTTTACCCTTCCATTGCTATTTTCTATTGCAAATTAGCCTCTGCTGTAGTACTGTCTTTTTAATTTTTCCTCTCAAACCCAATCCATCAGGAATCCCGTTGTTCCAATGAAAACAGACTCAGATGGTGTTGACTTCTCCAAGCCCAACTGCATGTGTGACACCAAGATTATATTTTTGGTTCTTGCCTCTCTCTGGGAGTCAATTATCAATCAGCACCTGAAGTTTTGTACTGAACTCCCTGCCTCACAGCTCCCTGCCATCTCCATCTTTTCTGTGCCCCCCCCACCCTCCATGCTCACCATAATTAGCATGACCTCATCTGTAAGACTTTTTATCTGATTATGGTTCTGTTCATCCTTGCCTCCCAGTTTATAAGTACTAATGATAAGATAAAGATTTGTTTAGAAGAGTCAAGATTTGTGTTGAATTTCTTAACTGTGTGCTCAGCACCTAGAATGTTGCTGCTCGTAATGAGAACTCATGTATGTTAAATGAATACATATATTTGAAGGAAGAATGAACTTGCAGACTTGAGTCTTGAGCATTTCCTTTTTAGTTGAGAATTGTTCTGATTAGATGGTCTCCGTTTAGGTAGACAAACATTGAGAAACTCAAATACACAATGAGAACAAAACCTGACATAGTTTTTTTTTTTTTTTAATGTGCCAGTATTTCAAAGTCTCAGAAGCTCCTGGATCCTCACTATATCTGATGTTGAAAATCAGGGCCTGGTGGCTGCATCGTAAATGAGGAGAGAGTGAGATACACAGAATAAAAGGAAGTAGTAGGAGGGAGCACCAGCCGCCCAGTCAGAAGCTAAACAAACAAACAGCCAACTGTTTTCCCCAGCTTCCGCTGGAGGTGCTGGAAATCACTGGAGACTTTCCTGGGACATGTGTTGTGCAACAAATCCTGACAAATACATGGATCATCAAAGAGATTTCTATTTTATATACTGAGAAGCTTTATGCTCCAGGAAATGGGTAGGCCATCTGGGCTGTGCTTACCCAGATGGAGCTCTGATTGAATATGTGAGAAGAAGAGGGAAACTTGGTTGTAGTGAACATGATCTGTTTGGAGTCAGCATGGGGGTGCATCAAAGGTGGTGGTGAAACAAAGGGATTACTTTTCCCACCCAGCATGCTCAAGGGAAGGCAGTCTTGGAAGTAAAAAGACAAAGATTGAAAGATCAGCTTCCATTTCCTCAAAGTGTTGATGAAGTTATTGGATGCTGTCACTGACCATGTGTCTCCTTGGAATCGGGATTTGGTGAGAAATACATGTAGGTATCATGTTGTGAGAAAAGAAAATTATTTTCAACTGTAGGATTTAGGATGCTCCCTTCAATAAAGAAGAATGGCTTGCATTTATATAGCATAATGTATACACCTTTTTCAGAAAATATTTGATATATTCAACCCTGTTTGTTAGTCAGAAAATGGGACCTGAGCCTTATTTCTTAACCGTTTCCTGGTCCCACCCTGCTGGATTCTAGTATAGTGCCAGATCCACAAAGCATTTCTTAATCATTCTTTATATGAATCTAAATTAGCAGCTGAAATGGAGAGAAATTATGCAGTCAAATATCAGCTGGCCTTGGCACAGCTGGAGCCAGGAGCAAGGCTCTTAATTTTAAGTCAATATTCCATCATACATGTTGCCAAATGTGCCAGCGTCCAAGGACCACACTGATGCATGAACAGGAAATACAAGTGTTCTTGGCAATTATCCTGTGCCAAGGGTCATTGATCTTGATGAAGAGTCACTGTTGATTTACCTAAAGTTCAGTAATCTACCAATGAAAGCACCATTAAGAATTGCTTAATGTCAGCACAACCTGCCAGTTAGGGAGAGCTTGGCACATCTGACATTCTGGCTGGAATGCTGGAGTCCATTTAACTTAGGAAATTTTATTAAAATCTCTAAGATTGGCCTAGTTTCAGCGAAGTGATGCCAAAGGAGTAGGAAGAACAAAGCAGTGCCTCCCACTGCCCTAGGTGTTCACTCAAAAGGACTCACTTTGTTTCTTCCTAAAACCAGCAGCCACGTGCATGGGATCTCTTTTCTTGAGGCTTCCCCTGTACTTCATACCTCAATGAAAACCCAAGCAACCAGCAGAGCATTCACCTGCCATTGTAGGAGCTTGCCCTTAGTTTACTTAGGTGTATACAGCCTTTTAAATGCCTTCGCCTACATGTGTTAGCAATGTGTCTCTCTGGAGCCATTTGTTAACAGAAATGCAACAGACAGCTACCCAACTTCAATGAGCCATTAAAAAAAATAGGGGTTTGAAATTCCTTCTCCGTGACTCCCCCATATCCCTATACGACGACAGAGTAATACTTTTCACTACATTTGTCTTTTAGGGACTCCCTAACTTTCTCATTAGCAAGTCAGCACCAAAATAGCCTGCTCCTCAGCCCAGCTGTTTTCCTTGAGATCCAAATAATTCTGCGTCTCCCCTGAGCCTGAAGCTCTGCCTGACACCTGACACCAATCTATGAGACTTACAGGTGGAGAAGCCAAGCAAGCTGTGCCGAGACTTCTGACCGACAGAAACGGTGAGAGAGGAATACATGTGCGGAGTAAGATACAATGCTACGTTTGGCTATTATAACCAAAACCACTACAGCTGGGCCTGGAGAGATGCAGGACTTGGGCTGCTAAGTTTTCTGTTACTTCGCTAGAGCTAGAGTCATCTGGGAAAAGGAGATCCTAACTGAGACGATGCTTCATCAGATTGTGGACAAGACTCTGAGTTTTTCTAATAGTTGGTTTTAGGAGGGCTCAGGCTGTTGTGGGTTGTGGTCCTGCACAGGGCTGAATAAGAAAACACTCTGAGAGGGCCATGAAGGCATGCTATAATTTGATGTTCCTCCATGGTTTCTGCTGCAGTTCTTGCCCAGAGCTGCTACCTTAGCTTTTCCTGATTCTGGACTGTGCTGGGGGTGTGTAAGCCACATAATACCTCTTCCTTCCCTTTCGCTCAGAGTGTTCTATCGCAGCCATAGAAAGCAAGCCAGGCCAGGACCATACTTATAGACCTGATCCTATATGAGCTTGAATACGTGACTTTAAAACATTCTGCGCTACTGCTAGCAAATTTCAGGAGACAATTATAAGATAGCCATCCCTACTTTTCTACAAACCCATGAAACCCAAAGTATAGACACACACACACACACACACACACACTGAGGATAGGCTTTTCTCGGGGCAGTTTTCAGTACCTTCAGCAAAAATACAAGTGTATGTGGGGGGGGGGGGTTGGTTGTGGTAGTGTCAAGATGTATTTAATGATAGCCATTATAATAATGGGGGGGCATTAGAAGTCTTGGGGAAAATAGATTAGATTAATGAAGTCTAATTATTGGCCAGGGACACTGAAGGGTGCTTTTGTTTGAAAATCAGGGGTCTAAGCTAAGAGACACTATTGCTAGTTGGACAAATATGTGAGACAGAGCCCAGGGATATTTAGATGTGAAAACCCAAGGAGCAGGTGAATGGATAGATTTGAAGGTCTGGGGTTGTTGTTTGTTTGCTTGCTTGTTTGTCTTTTTCTTACTATTCAGCTGCGTCTAGACAGCCCTCATGATCCTCATGTCACCATCCAAACAGTTGAGATTGCAGGTGTGTTCCATTGTGCCCCTAGATCTAGATTCTAATGCTGGTGGCTTATCTCCTTATGGTTTAGAATTAATTTCATCTGTCCTGTCTTTTGAGCTCAAGGCTCAACACTGTAAACCTACCTTCACTCCACTCCACAGATCATATGCAGAGAAGAGAAGGCAAATCGGTTGCCTGATTCAATATAGGAATAAATTTGGGGTTTCTTATATCTAATGTCTGTTTTCTTTGAGATTCTTGGGAAAGGGATATAATTGATTTAACAAAGTGCTTGGGGGATACAAAAGTGGAAGGTGCTGAAAGTTCCAGCGAAGACAGAAAAGCAATACAAGAGCAAACAGAGATCAGACACACAGGCAGGAAACAGCAGACGTGCTTCAGATTAGAGAAAGCCAAGCCAAAACATCTGGGGAACAATAATCGGAAACAGATATTCTCCAAGTGAGAGCAATCTGGGAAGCAGTAATGTGGTGGGAGACCTGGGCAGTGCTGCTATGAAAAATGGGTTCTCGAAGGTTTGTGCAGCAGCCAAAACCGACTGTGGAGGGTTTGGAAACCATAGCTGGGCCGAGTCCATTGTACTTCTTTCTGTAAGTGTTCAGACCTGAAACTGCACTTCCAGTCAATCCTTCCTGGCTGTGTCTGATGACCACTCTAGATGGGAAGAACAGAGCTGATGCTCTGCAAAGGAAGAAAAGGGGGCGATTCTGAGAAGTCCTCTCAGTTCAGGGCGGCTGGGTCTTGAGACTACCAGCTATAGTCCCTGAGTCAGTATAGACCTGTATCAGCACCAAGACTGTTCAGCCATCATGAGCTGAGTGCATCTGCAAGTCCTCCGCCTCTAGCACCAGCTTCATTTCACTCTAAATACTGATTAGTTAGAATAATTATATGCAGAATATATGTATATAGATGATATATGCACATATATAATGTTGCTAATATACAGAGAAGAGTACATGTCACAAGCTTCAAACTCAGTAAGCCAACAAAGTGGGCACGGTTGTGGATTCTTAGCCCACTCAGAGCACTGAATGTCACCAGGTTGCAGAAATGGCACCCTTTCGTTGTCATCTCTTTCTAGAACCTTTGCACTCATTCTTGCAAAGGTAGCCACTCAGCTGAATATATCTAACAGCATACACTAGGGGTCTCACTGGGAACTTGATATAAATAGAGTAATCACCAGCAATATCTTTGCTTGGCTTATTTGACCCTTCCTTAAATGTACAAGATTAGAATGTATTGCATGTAGGTCACAGGTTCTTTTTATCCACTCTGTTGGAACTCTTGTGGTACTATACCACATCTGGTTTATGCATTTTGTTAGGCAATGGCCTTTGGGTTGTGTCCTCGTGGGGCTATCACCAGTATTCTTCTTGACTATTGGTCAACATCTGCATGCATATATTTTCCTCCTCACCTTCCTCCTCCTTTCTTGGAGAAAGGATCGTACTATGTATCCCAGGCTGTCCTAAAATTTACGACAGTCCTCCTGCCTCAGCGTCCTGAGTGTTGTTGAGATTACAGGTCTGCACCACCATGCCAGATTTATTTCCTTTAGTCTTAGATAGCTTTAAAGAGTCTTAACATAATTGTCTCTAGATTTCTTTTTATGTACCCAAAGACTCACAAGCTTAAGATGCCCTTAGTTACTGTTTTTTCTTCACTTCTACTTTGGGAAAAGTTCAAAACAACAAATTGCAATTATTAATTAGTATTCTCAGCTAAGATACAAGAGTATCTCTTTACCTTTCCAGAAGCATTAGAAAGGCAAGTGGAACACACAATGCTTCCAAGGATCCTTTGAGAAACCTTTGTTTAAACTGTCCAATAGCTTTCTGTTTGGTGGTCCTGAAAGAGCAGATTGATGGCTGTCCATTTCACACACCAGGGATGAGTCCTGGATGCCACTGCTGTCCAGGAGAGAGAACAAAAGAAGGTCAGAACTGGGAGCTGCCACCACAATTGTCTTTTACAAACTCCTGAAAAACACTGGCAAACTCCTTCTTGACATTTTTTAACAGAAACATCTCATAGTTCTTCCCTCTCCACTAGAGACGATAGAGTTTCATTACCTGTTTGAGGCTCGGGTGCATATAACACACAAATGTTATGTGCCTATTTTCTGGCTCCTCTCAACCAGTTCTTGGCTTAGACAAAATTTATTTTCAAAGGAAGACCAAGTGTGTCCTTCAGCTCCTATTTGGAAGAAGAGACAAAAAGAGAAACTAAAATCAAGTTCAGCTTCTGACAGGTCATCCCGTTTTTCCAGGGCCAGCATTTCTCTTACAGCACATGTTTTCCTGAGGCAAACCAGATCCAACATGATGCATTATTTAGAGAACACATTCTGCATTAGTCTGACTGCCCAGGGCACTATTGATGTGGTGAACTAACGTTGCAATGGAAAATGAAAAAGGGAAACAAAACTTTCTTGCTTTGTTCAAATGTCTTTGTGATCTATCATAAAAAGAATTAGATCCATAAATTAAGGCTTTGTCATCCTACTCTCTATACTAGGAGGGGACTCAGGTTAACTTGAATAACAACAACAAAAGGACTTATCAGGTTATCAAAGACTTGAATTAACAGCCAAACAATAGGATCTCAGGCCCAGGAACCAGTGTGAAAAATTTATCTGCTTCCTGTCTATGGGACAGACCCATGCAGTTTAGATTAGTGTTCGTGACTCAGTGACTCAAGGACTGTGCTTGGGATGGGAGGAGGGTGAGGTAATGAGAGTGGGCTTAGCCTCTCCTCTGTCTCTCTATGTCAGAGGTGGGTCTGTTACCAGAAAAGGGGCCAAGTAGGTGCTGGCAGACAAAAGCAGTAGACAAAATGCCACAAGGGTGACGGCTGAAGCCATCACCTCCCTGATGGGAACAGTACAAGAAACAAGGAAACGTGACCTGATAAGGAGGTAGCTCAGTTAAGTGTGTTTCAGAAGTCCTGGGTAAGTGACAGTTCCAGATCTTGGAAGAGAGTTTACTTACGCACACGACATATCGAGGGGTAGATTTAGTCACTATAGCTATATGACTTTCCTACTAAAATCCTTGGGCTTCCTGTTACTTTTATAACATGCCCTTCCTTCATTTCTGTTGCTGTGATGGAACTGCCTGATGAAAAGCAACTTAGCTCGTAACTTCAGGTTAGAGCCCATCAAAGAAGGGCAGTGAGGGGGTTGTTCAGGAACTTAAAACAGCTGGTCACATCACATCCACAAACAAGATCAGAGAGAAATGAGTGTACACATACTCACGGCTCAACTCATTTTCTCTCTCTGGACAGGTCAGATTCAGGCAATAGGTCTCCTTTCATCAATTAAATAATGCACAGGCATGCCCTCAGGCTGTGCATCCCTTACTTAGACTCTCTTCCTTGGTGATCCTATATTAAGGTCTAGTTGACAAAACTAATACAGTTATCAATAATGTGAGGGTTCTTGGTGGTATGGTCTGAACATTTATGCCCCTGACAGAAGGTCTATGTTAAAATACTAACCTCTAAGGAAATGACATTTGTGGGGCAGCCTTCAGAAGGTAACACTCTCAAGAGGAGCTTGCCTTCATTACTAATCCCTTATCCCTTATCCCTAGAGAGCTCTCTGTCTTCTTCTACCATGTGAGACACAGCAAGAAATTTCTACCCATGAACATAGATCCTCATTAGACATAGAACCTGCCATGCCCCTAATCTTGGTCTTCTTTTTGTCTGAATCTAGGAGAAACAAACCTATGTCATCTAGCCAACAGTAGTTTGTTATAGCATCTGAATGAATTGAGAAGGATAACCATTCTAGTATGGTAGACCAGTTATACATTCTGAATATATTTCTATATATGTGAGACTGGACTGTAGTTTTCCTTTGCCCTAGTTTGCTATGGTAGCTCCCAGTATTCTCATTCCTTCACCAAACTTTATTGGATTACACTTGCGTGACCTTCTTTATAGGAATATATGTGCTAGGTATAAGCCAATGTGGTAGACACAGCTCTGGTTTTTGTTGTACTTAGAATTTATCACGGAAGAGAAATAACAATTAGATGACTTACCACGAGGTCTACCCTCATCATATTATTGTGGATTATAGCTACCATGTGGTATACCAGTTCTCTAGAGTTGACTCATTTCCCTTGACTGAAACTTTATGCCTCTTGACTGGTAAGTCCCTCAACTTGTAGCTGTTCCTCAGCCCCTCAGCCATCACTTTGACCTTATATATTAGGTAGTGTTCACTAAACAGAATTGTTTCTAATGCCCAAAACGTGGAAATTAAATATTCTTAGATGGATGTATTTCATCTAAGATAAAAATATTCTAGTGTGTGTATGCAATGAGATACTATTCAGTCTTGAAGAAGTCAGAAATTTTGTTAATTTTTGTGACAATAGAGATAAAATTTAAAGACATTATACTAGGTGAAATTAGTAAGTCACAAATGCAAACACTCTCTGATTTCATGTATGAAAAATGACCAATGTTTTGAGGTTCTCAATAATCAAAAAATAACAGAATTTTTGTTCTTACCATGACTTGGTAGGAGCTTTAGTATAATGAACACAATAAATAAAAATAAAAGACAGAAAACCTCACGTACCTTAACAACATTAGTGCCAATGTCAATTAAAGTAGTGAATGCTGGTCAAAACTTTGCATGATAGGAAAATGCACCTGGCAGGGTGGTCCAGTGACTTGAGACATCTGCCACCAAGGCTAATTACCTGAGTTTGATCCATAGGACTAATGAGACAGAAGGACAAAAGACAATCTCAAAAGTTCACCTCTGACATTCACACATGTACTGACACACACATACATGAGTACACACATATACTGTAATAATAAAACTTCGCATATCTTTTTCCTGCTGGCTGTTTTTGAAGACATCTTAGAGTCTGATGTGTGTTTAATAGAAAGATGTACACTTTTTGTAGTGCCAAGGTAGGCTTCTTATATAAAAACTAAATTTACACTAGGGCCAGGGCAGTCTTGACTTCTCTTATTGGAGCTGAGGACTCCTGCACTACAATGTGGACTGGCTTTTTGCCCCCTCCTATTCCCTATAAGCCATCATTATGTCTTCCACGTGTGGAAGAACCTATATAATGAATTTGTCCATCTTTTCTTCTCTTCCTTAAATGCTAGTTAGCCAAATGTTTCTCTTCTGTCCCTGCTTTCCTGGTGGGTTTTGTTTGTTTGTTTGAACCATTTGGTTGCTGTCATAAATTACTTTCTGGCTGCCAGACCTCACTTTATATTCTGCAAGTGCTGTGTCAGTTCTCTCTATGGGAGGCCATGGGTCTCTTTGTCACTCTGCCAGATGCAGGTGGTATTAAAATGGCACCCCTAAGCCAGGTGTGGTGGCACATGCCTGTAATTTCAGGTAGAGGCAGAGGCAGGCATGTTTCTGTGAATTTGAGGCCAGCCTGGTCTACAGAGCATGTGCCCAGACAGCCAAGGCTACATAGAGAGATCCTGCTTGAAAAAACCAAACCAAACAAACAATAGCAATGAAAACAACAAACCAAAATGCCACCCAAAGCAGCCACAGGTGTCCTCGGCCTTTGGATACTGCTATAGGTTTCATTCATCCTGTATGAATTCTAATCTCTGAATACTGAGCTTTGAGAATTCAGGAAGAAATAGTACTTCCTGGAAGCCCTGACAACGAACTGTCCACAGACTTGACTGTCTGAAGATTTTAATGTGTTGCAAGGATCTGACCATTTTTCTAGCAGGGTTGAGATAGTCTGGAAGGGAGCCCATGCAAAGGTCAGGGAAGCATCATTGTAGTAACTTCCTATCTCTGGTATGCTTTAACCAAATGTATGCTTTGACAGTCTTTCTTCTGCAGTGTTTATGTTATGCAAATATCATGTGACTTAGAGATTCAGTTTCGTTTTCTTGTGTACCTATATATATTCTAGATATTCTAAGTAAAGTATGAAGCCTTGATTGGGGCTCAACTTGGCTTTGTGTTTCTCTTGTTCTCAAACCCTATATTTCAGGTCCTTTGATCCTTCTTCTGAGGGAACCCAAGTTCGTGAAATTGCAGGACAGTTTCAGACAGATGTGTGTGTGTGTGTGTGTGTGTGTGTGTGTGTGTGTGTGTGTGTGTGTATGTGTGTATGTGTGTGTGTTTCCCAGAATGAAGTTTGTCTGGATCTTGGTTCCATAGCAGGTTAGGTAAGAGTCACTTTGCTCTAAGGGAAGTGGCTTTGGAAGACTCACGCTTGGGAAAATATCAAAGTCTGTGTTCTGCCAGTCCCAGGGTGAGCATGGCTGGCATTTGGCTTTGAGGTGTGGTGGGATGTCAAATGAGGATCATGACCCCTCTTGGATCTGATTGGGGTACAAAAGCCTCCAGTCTGAGGGGGTTAACGAATGACATGAATGAGCACTATGCTCCTCAAAACTGCAGTAGCTCTTCCCAGGAGGAAAGGAAAGGGCAGATCCCATGAAGAGAGGTTTTTAGATTTGGTTAGAGTGTAACAGAGAAGATTTTCTATTTTCATAGGAGGTAGATATTATTATGCACAATAAGGAAAGGAGGAAAAGGGAAAGGTTGGAGTTTTTGTTTGTTTGTTTGTTTGTTTGTTTTTTGTTTTCTGACTTACTTGGCTAGGCTCTTATGAAAATAAGTGTTATCTGCATGAAGAATAAAATCAGGGTGATTTGTTATTAAAACTATCTTTAAGATGCCAAGTAATAGTTGATGGTAAAATCGCCAGCTTATCTGTTCCTGGGGCTCAGTCTTCAAGGCTTTGAAATACTCTTGGCTGACTAATTCCCCGTGGGCAATCTATTTTAACAGGTGATATTTACTTTGCTAAACAGGTGATATTTTGCTATCAGCTCATGCAACATTTTTGACACTTTATGATACAATGTTACTTATGTCTCTGTTGTACAATAGAGGATGTGAGTGACAGGTTAAATGACTGGATCAGACTCCCACAGCTAAGGAAAGCTGAGCTGGAGTTTGAATCTGCATTATAACTAAATACCTAACAGGACTTAGGCTGTGGCTGCTCAGCTCCCATTTCCTTGCCCCATTCTAAACCCCCAAGAAGAAGCGTGGGGAGCTTGGTAGCTCCCTGGTGCGGAGGGCCAGCCTCAGTGGCCTGTGTATTCTGGCAACATGGCTGTGACTCCCTGGACTGCTTCTAGGCAGGAGTCAGGGGCTCTATCCGCTCAGTTTGCAACCAGCCATAGTTGGGCTGTTTTTTTCCTTTATTTATGGTTTGTGATCACTGCCAGCAATTTTTTTCCTGAGGAGTGCATTTAAATATGCCACATTTGTATTACTCTATGTGGATGCTGGTGAATAGTTATGATAAATCAAGTTTTAGGTGCCCTATGGGGAAAGTGCTGATGGAGAAATACATTTGAAGAAAACTTTTCTCTTAGCAGTAGTTACTTGAGGAAACAGGCTCCATTTATCTTTCTGGGGCTTATGTGAGATGAATACAGACCACCCAGAATCATGGGTCTGCATATCAGAGGAAGAAAATGAGGACTGAGCTTAGCTCTGGGTTTCTTTAAGCATCTGTGCTGTGTCATCCCAGCTCTGCTCCTACTTACTCTCTCCCTACCCCCCAAGCTCTCCACCTCACTTTCCAAGCCTGATAAATACTGCTTTCACCTTGACCTTTCTACCTCACTTAGTCCCAGCTCTCCTGCAGCTGGAAGCCACTGTCTCAGAAACACCTTTGCCAAGCCTTTCTCTGTCCCCAATCTAAAGTACCCATGATAATGATATCTTATCACCAGTTCCCCTTCCTGACTCTGCTCACCATTTGTAATTGAAAACTTATTTGTGTAATGCTTGTCTCCTTCCAAGTCTTAAAGGGTTCGTATATCCATTAGTGAATTGACAAGTGTCTTGCTCTGTGGAATGTATTTTCAACACTTTCTGGAGGAGTGTGTTCATCCTGGACTCTTTAGGAACTTGCACATATATATTTTCCCAATTATAGCTCTCATGTTCTCTCCGTCACCTTTTTGGAGGGTGGGGGAAATAACCTCACAGATGTAAATACTTGAAATCCCCAATACTTCCTATCATGGCTGACAGACAGAAATGTTTAAAGCAAATAAAACTGAATGGACCTTGCGCAATTTATACCTGCTCTTTAACAGTATGGAGGAAAACATTTCAGTTCAGTCTAGCTAACATTTAAAGCACTCTATCATGCCTAAAAGTTAGCTGCATCATAGAATCTGAAAGCAACCTTTCTTTTTATTGTTGTTATAGTATCATTTTAAAATGTCTTAATGTCTCTTCTACTTGGGTTGATTCTATATAGATGGTTCTGAGGATATAAAACTTTGTTAGCTGACCGCATCACAGGACAATCGTTACAATGTTGCAAATTCAGTATATAAAATACATAGAGTAGAGCTGTAGCATCTAGAGAGGAACCTTACTCCCTAGCCATGTCTTCATATGGAAACTTCAAAACTGGAATTGTAAAGATTTGGTGAGTCTAGGGGTGGATTCTGGGACCTGAGGAGGATGACAGAGTGTCTCAGCAGAAGGTGGGTGCTACTGAATCCTGAAGTGTGAAGCAGGAAATATGACAGCGAGAGTCTGGAAGGACAATCATAACTGATCTCAGAGGGCATCTAAGAAACTGTAGTCTTTGTGGGTTTCTCCATAGTCTCTGGTCATTGTTATTACTGTAGTTTTGATTTTATTTTTGTTTTTGTTTTTCCATAGAATATATACTGAGCTACTGCTGGAGTTTTTCTTGGTTAGTGAGACTGAGGCCTCTGTTGCAGAATTCAGGAACATTTCAGATTGATTCTCAAGTTGAATATTTCACTCATTCCTACAAAGAATGTCTATTTACTCCCCTACTAAGTACTAGGAACTGAGTGTAATTAGGTTCACATAGTGTTTACTCTCAAAGAGATCAGGAGAATGAGGGGCAGACAAATGAACACGAGAGAAAACACAAGAGTAAGCATCACAATGTAAGTCAGCAAATATGTTGGTCTTAGGACTTCTTTATTCTCCTGGATATTGTTAAATATATTCAGGTATTTTAATGAGGCTAATATATATCAATATTTATCATACTATACAGTATAAGAGGAAATGAGGAAGATTTACTAGCAGAAACTCATAGCCTAATTAAGGTTAACACAAATGCTATATGTTTAATATTTCTGATAAAATTTAATGAGATGAGCATTATGGTTTTATCAGCCTTTGAGACTCTTTGTCTGACTCCACAGACACTAGATTTTCAGGATATCTGCTTCTACGTTTAGTCAGCTGCAATATGCTGCTTTGGTTGAAAATACATGGTTCCAGTTTCTAGTTATGAAGCTGGAAGAAGGGGTTAGATTCTTGTTACACTGTCCCCTGAGTTGTCAAGTGGTAGTTTTTAAAGTTAGCTGTAATATGGGCTCTGAAAACAAGCAGGTTTTCTCTTTTAATTGGGTCACAGTCAGAGTTGGTCTGTCTTATACGTTGGGTGAATATTTTAACCAAGCATCTTTGCTAATATCAGGCATTGGCAGTGTGAAAAATACCGGCTTATAGAGAAACTGCAGGTGCATTTTATCACAAAACATCAAATCATAGAAATATAATGATATAAAATAAAGACACAATCCACTGGAAAAACCAATAATATCATGCCTAAGCTCATAGGAAGACTCTGGAAGAAACAGTATGTAGCCAGATTGATGGTAGTAAGTTTTCCATAATTCTAAATTTTACTCGAACATACAACTTTCACCACCAACAAATACACAACAATTGGGTTTTTTTTAGAGTGACAGGCTCATCTCATTCATTTTCCAGATCTGAACAGCCATAGATTTTATGTGTCTCTTTTTCTCAAGTACAAAAATGATGTTCTATAAACAAAAACAGTGATTCAACATACAGGCCAACTGCATGGGTACTTTTCTTTAAGGTATGCATGAAAGAGAACCATCGCATCCCATCTGGATGAAGAGCTCTATATGTACTTCTCATTTTGCAACCCAGTTACAAAGTATGTTCTG
The DNA here is from genome assembly GCF_008632895.1 of Mastomys coucha. NCBI lineage: Eukaryota > Metazoa > Chordata > Mammalia > Rodentia > Muridae > Mastomys > Mastomys coucha. The sequence goes on along the minus strand of NW_022196900.1, from coordinate 47,414,923 downwards.
AAGGGTCAAGTTTACTACAGATATACTTTGTAATAATATAAGGTATGACTGGAACATATTTCTTGTTTTCCTACTTTTAACTTTATAGCATGTTGCTACCACCTCGACGCACCATTCTATCTGCAGCATCAGCACCAATGTCAACAATATCAACAAAATGACCTAACTCTTCCATACTTTGAGCATCTCAGCACATCTTGAGGTTCCAAGAATTCACATGAAAGACAATCCTCAGTAAAGGTTAGTTGGTATTGCTGTTGGACAATCATAAACAAAATGGTCATATATTGAGGTTCTCTCATGTATGAAGAAAACGTATTGTTTTAAGGAATGCATAGTAATTCAGCTTTTATGTTTCAATTCTTTTATCCAACAAGGTATTATGTTGCTAGATAGCTGCAGTTCTGTGAATTCTTTCTGTATAGAGCAGGGCATTTGTCAGTTCAGCTGTAGAAAGCCTTTTGTCTCTGATCTTCTATTGGTTTCTCTGGCTAATGGAATTTAATAGCTTTCCTTATACGCTGCCTTTATTGAAAGATATAAGCAAGTTTTAGCTTTTAGGAACTCATTACACTTATGCTTTAAATATTTCACTCCTTTATCTTTAAACTCAGAATCTTTGCATATATTTTAATGAATTTAATTCAGCCAAGGAGGGCACATTAGTAACACCAATTTGTTTATGAATAGGGGATTTTTGTTTTTGTTTTTGTTTTTACCAGCAAGGGGTTCTGCCCACTTTCACGCTACATACACTTTGAATAAGTACTACAAAATCTTAGTTTGTGACATTATAAATCTGTCAATGTGTGTACCACCATAAACCATCTTAGCAGACAGCGAAGGTGTGATGACTACCCCAGCGTTTGGATTGTGTTGTGACTTGAAGCTCAAATGTCTTCCTCATGGGCTCATGTTTGGTTCTCAGCTAGTAGGGTTCTTTTAAGAAAGCTTGGGAGGTGAGACCTCACTGATAAAGTAGAAGTGTGCTTCTGGGAGCAGGCCTTTCAATCCTTCCCCACCCTCTAACCCCCATCTAGCTTTCTGCTTTATGGCCAGCATCATGTCTCCAGCCTCTGCCACAGGCTCCTGGGCCAAGAATTGATTTGATAGTCCGACTACATTGTCTTCCCTTGTGATAGACTTAGGTGACAACTTCTGAAACCAGGAGCCCAATTCCACTATTCCTCTCTTAGGTCATTTCTGTCAGTTAGTCACAGCAAAACAAAAGTAACACAAACTTGGATTTTTTTTTTCCCAGATCATGACAAGATGCACGTTTTCACCTGACGCTCACTGAGCCCTAGTCTAGAGAGGAAGCAGTAGCTGCTGGCTCCAGAATGAAGCCAAATACCTCCTAAGTCACTGGTTTAAGATACAGCAGACAGTTAAAGCCCACTATGGCGTTATCTACCTGCAGAGGAGGTTTTAATTGAAGTGGCATGGACTATTAGGGCAAGAGAGATTTATACGCTGGCTGCTCTGTAGTAGAAGTCCTATGGGCTTATGTTACAAGCCTGAGCTCACTTGCTAATTAACAGGGGAGCTGAATCAACATGCTAATGCTTTGATATACAGTAGAATTGAATTAGGAGCAATTCCTTTCTGGATGACAACTTCCCTTCCATAAGAACTATACTGCCTAGTTTAATTCCATCACAACAAAAGGATCACAATATGGAGACAGGTAATAGGAGAGCTAAGCTAAGTGGGAGGGGATCTGCACCCCATTGCCAGCACTCAAAAGCACTCTAGAGAATTCAACTTTTCCTCTAAAAGGAAAAAGGGTTGCTAACCCTTGCCCCCTGCCTTTCTCCCACTTCCCCTTTCCTTCCTTCTACACCCCCCCCACTTCCCTTCCTCTTCTCCCTGCTTTCTTCCTCTTCTACTTCTATCTTTTGTCCTATTTCTCCTTTTGGCTGACACTGCTCTTGACTTTAGTGTGGATAGGGACTATTATCCTGGAAGAAGTGCAGTTCAATGGTTGAATGCATCTAGAGCATATCTGAGGTTCCAAATTTGGCTCCTAAAGTTTAAAAACATGTAATGGTTATTATTTAAGAATATTTAGTGCTATTGAAGTAATTTTTTTTCTAATAAATAATACTGTCAATCTTAAGACTATTCTTTGAATGTAATGGAAATCTATTGCAGGTCACCAAAAACTTCAGCATTTAACACATCTGAGACTTTGAATGCAATTTTTAAGAAAACCTGAAGTTGGAATGCTGCCTTCCCTTTTCTTACTAAGCCCATCCTGTCCATGGTCTGTAGTCACAGCGGCACAGTGAGCATCTACCCTTTGCTCTTTTTAGGCAACACAGCCACGTATTACTCATCTTTCTTCCCTCTTCTTCTCTGTCCCAGATCACTTTTCTTCAAAGCATTCAAATATCACAGACTGCAAACATTCACCGCCAAATTGGCATTTATAGTCTTATTTTAAACATGTATAGTTTAGCAAACCTACCAGCCCCAACCTTCTACCCATCAATTTCTCCTGCCTGAAATTCACAAATGTCCCCTCTGGCTGCACCATTTCTGCTTTTTCCCACCTGGCAAACAGTCTCGCTGAATTCTGGGTGGCGGGCTATTCACCAGACTTCTATACAAATGTTCCTGTTGAAAATGGCACCAAGTTAGGTAAAGAACAAAGACTCCCTGGCTTCAAAGCGGAACCTCCAGTTTCTGCACAGAAGGGGTTTCACACCATTTCAGTTAACGACCACCACCACCTCAGGGGAAGAAAAGCCCCCACTCCCGATTACAAAGACATGCCAAATAAGCAGCCTCAGCCTTCACTTTCTTTCTCTGGTGTGTTTAGCACAAAACCTGACCAGGACAGCAATTCTGTGATAATCATTTGGACCATGACCACTACTTGTCACACTTTTGCCTCATATATCTGAGTGATTTGTGTAGCTCTGATGCTCTTTGTTCACCCAGGCTTAGAGAAGTGCTGTGGGTGGCACATGTGTGTGTACTACCCCCACCACACACACACTGGAATTGGTTGGCTAAAAGAAAATTCTGGTAACTTCTTGGAAATTACAGGATGGGTCATAAATTCCTTCTTCTTCTTCTTCTTCTTCCTCTCCCTCCCCCTCCCCCTCCC
>NW_022196900.1:47409062-47411690 GCF_008632895.1 Mastomys coucha | reverse complement strand
CTCTTCTTCTTCTTCTTCTTCTTCTTCTTCTTCTTCTTCTTCTTCTTCTTCCCCATCCCTGCTTCCTTCTCTCTCCCCTCCCCATTCCAGTCAATTGCTGAAATGAACCTTTGTCCTAACTGCTATGTATTTGAAGAAAAAAATAAAACCCAAAAAACAAACAAGCAAAAAAACCAGAATGATGGAGAAAAGAGAGAAAGAACATATTTTAAAAAATACAAACATATGTTAAATGTTACCTTTCCCTCTTCCAAAACTCAAAGAAGAAATCGAGAAGTTGTTTTCCAGCTTGTTATAATGCTGATTTAAAAAGAAAAAGAGGCAGAGTCCTGTGTGGCACAGGCAGGAGTCAATGAAGTTCAGTCTGCTACATTTCCATTCTTATTTCTCCTTTACAGTAGATCCCTTTCTCAGGTTCTCACTCCCCCCCACCCCTTTTCCCCTTCATCCCAAATATTGAGGCCTTTTCTATTCCTTCTCTAACCTCTATCCCCTCCTGGTTTCAGTTATTCCAGAGGTGGTCAGGCTTAGGCTCAGCCAAAGTTCTTTGCCATCTTCTCAGCCACACCAGTTGGTGATGGAAATCTGGCACTGGGTGATGAGGCCATCTGTGGTGATGGTGACATTTAAACCTATTTACCTCCCTGGAAAGCTGATCAAAGCCTCTCTTTCTCTGTTCCCAGTGAGGCTGAAGATTACAAATGCACTGGGATTAAAGCCATGAGATGAAGTTTGGGGCAAAACAAAACCTTCTCCAAAGACAGAACAGCCATGATAAGTGCAAGTGATAAGCAGATACCCAATGTCTGGAGCAATAGCAAGGAACACTCCTGCCCCACCTCACTTTGTAGTGGAAGAAGGCAGCCAATTGGCTGAGTTACAGGCTAGATCCTGGGTACCAGTGATGAAAAGGAGAACCTGTCACTTCTTTGTTAAATGCCCTTGATATAATTCTGGCTGCGTTTTGTGGCTTGCAAGGTAAATGAAATGGTCCTATTCGTAGACCTGTTCTTGGGTTTAGTTAATGAGCTGCAGAAGAAAAGGACCACACTTTTGACCTCCAAATAGGCCCCCCAGCTTGACCAATTACCTAAACCACAACACTGGAGTCCAAAGGGCTTTGGTTGTTTCCAAAACCCAGCCAAGCCTCCATGCTGCTAGTGAGGCTATTCAGAGTGGCATGAAGTAAGCTCTAGAGCAGTGCCAATGGCCTTCAACAATGGTAGCACCCCTGGGCAGAGGCCAATTCACCATGAAGCTGCTAAAGCCCTTAGGCCTCTATGGAGGCCCTTAGAGAGATCCTAGCAATGTGTTCACGGTGGCATTTCTGTTGCAAAATTTACAAAAGTGGGTTATTTAAGATGCAGTGAGTTCATTGCTGTATCCAGTTTTTGTATCAAGTTTTTGGCTTGCCTTCTGCTGAATTTCTCCTATTGTATGGGGTTGGAGAGATCTAAGGTGACTTAGAGATGGGTTTAATTTTGGCTTAGTGGGATAGATTTATGAGAATTAAAGCCACTTCTGTGTATGGCTCCTTTATTCTTGACTATCTTGCTATAGGAATGGCTTTTAGGTCTATGTCCTTAGCAGACCCTGTTCACTTACCTGGCAATGTAACAATGAACTGGGCTGTGAGACAGTCCCATGGTGCTTGTACACATGAGGAGCTGAAGGTTAAAAATGTCTGAAGCCTGAGACCTGTTTGTAGAATGAGTATAACAGCCACCTTATTAGTAAGGTTATTATTATAAAGATTATATAGAATACAGTGTGGCAGTGCTAACCACTGCTTGGGTGGCAGGAGAGGTTTTTCTTCCTTCTTACTGAAGAGTCTGAGACATCACTATGGAAAGTTGATATTAGAATACTTGGTGATTATGACTCTAGAATTATACTTAAAAAAAAATGACCTCCTTATTATCTGGGTTGTGAGAAGAAATTTGAAGATCCCGGTATTTGGATAGCAGATGATAGAAAAAAATTCCCATTCTAAATGATTAAAAAGTCTCAAATACCAAGTAAGGTTTGGTGGCTTACCTATGATCCTGGCATTTGTGAGGTGGAGGCAGGAGGATTGCAATGTGTTCCAGGCCACATGGACCACAGAGTGAGACTCTGTTTAAAAGAACTTCTTAAAACATCTTCAAGATGCCTTACAGTGGCATTTATAGTAAGAATCAAATGTCACTGTCAGAGGCAAAGTCTGTCTGATACTATTAAATAGCTCTCTGCTTCATTGATTGCACGGTTCTCTGAAAATAGGGAGAGTGAGTGGCTTTGAGTTTAATAATATACGGTGCCTGTCTGGGGACATAGGTGCTCAACAATGACTAATACTCCTCTCTGATTGCTCTTTTTATTGGTCCTTCATACATGGCCTCTATTCAGTCTGAGTTTTAAAGATGAAGTTGAAATAGACCCACTTATTCTCCATTTGGTATCATTTCTAAAGTAATGGCTGAAATCATCCCTAACTGGGGAGATTTTTTTTTTTTTTAAATGACACCTTGAACATTTTTGTCAGTTAATAAGCAATAGGCTGGCTGGAAACAAAGGAGGCCATGTATCCCTCTCTCCTGCCTAGCCCATATTCCATCTCTTTCTCTCTCTCTCTCTCTCTCTCTCTCT
>NW_022196900.1:47407503-47409052 GCF_008632895.1 Mastomys coucha | reverse complement strand
TCTCTCTCTCTCTCTCTCTCCACACACACACACACACACACACACACACCCTGTAAAAGATAAAAGGTGCCTCATTTAACTGAAAGCCAATTTCCCCACACTGGACAGCCCCGGCTTCATCCCTTTCATCCCACATCACCTTGGTGAAACTTCAAGAATGTGCCCATACACAAAAGAGACCTCTCTTCTGGGAGGCTGCGCCCTTGGGGCCCCAGCAGGTTTGCCAGGCCAGCTATAGTTCAGGGATCTTAACTGTGCTTCAAAACATCAGACATATTGCCATGCAGGCTCCTAAATATGAACATCTATGGGCGGTGGATGGCAGGGAAAAAGAGAGAGAGAGAAGAACCCACATACACCACAAATGGCCTTTCCCACTTGCACCCACCCAGCCAAGGGAGTAAGGAAATAATTCCTCTTTTGTCTGCCAGCTGGCTTTCAAAGCCATTGGGATGAGCCTGCAGGACCTGTCTGGGAAGCTTGTTAAACTGTACCGAGTAAGTCAGGAAGAGGGAGGGGTAGGGAAAAGATTAAAGGGCGAATAACAATCCGTGTGAGGCAGTGGCCCCACTCTGAAGAAGCAGATGATCTAAGGAAAGGAAGAGTATCCCTCTCAGACCAGAGACTGCCTGCAAAATGCAAATGACCCGCTCACAGCTGCCTCTGGCAGACAGCCACCCTCCTCCCAGGGAATAAAGTGAGAGCAACAATTCCCTCCTGAACCACCAAGCTTAGAGACTTCAAACAAGAAAAAAGAAACCTGACATGCTCTTCTCCCTGCGCGTATCCCAGGGAACTCATCCAGCCCCCAAATTGTGCGGATGACCTCATCATCCGCAGCTGTGTGCTCCAGCCGCCCACCCTCAATCCGGGAGAATCACATCTGGCACGGAGCTTTGGTACCTGGGTCTGACCATAACTGGCTTTCAGTCTCATGATGCAGTCAAAGGGCACTCTTTGCAATGTTTCTGAGTAAAGGCCTTGGTTTCTTGCGGTGGGGGGTGGGGGTGGGGGACAGTAAGGCCATCTTTACATTCATGCGCAATTATAGACACGGCCTTAGAAATCGTGTTTAGTCTCTTTGAATCAGTTCTGCCTCTGTATTATTGAGGTGGAGCTAACACTGTTACGCATGTGGCATGAATAATGGTCAGATCAACAGACCCGCTTAGGAGTATGCTTCAGGAATCCCATAGTTCTTGTAGTTTGTAAGAAAACACTGTATAAGAACCATCCTCAGTGGACTATGGATAATGAAGGAACATGAGAACAAGAGGGAATGCTACAAGAAGCTTTTTGCAGCAATTATAATTGATTAAAGATTATTATTGAATGTATATAAAGAACTATCATACATTGAGAGAAAAGGGTAATCAAAGAAAAAAATAAATCGAGTTGACAAAAGAAGTCCAAATGACTATTAAATATATAAAACGTTGACATCAGATAAACACAAATTAAAATATGAATAAATCCCACTATCAGGTGCTTGCTGTATCAGACTTTTTCTCACTTACTCTGTTCTCTGTTGTCTTTCTTTCTTTCTTTT
>NW_022196900.1:47363841-47407493 GCF_008632895.1 Mastomys coucha | reverse complement strand
TTTACTAATCTTACTGTTTGTCCTCGCTGACCTTAAAGTCATGAGACTACTGCTTCAGCTTCCTGAGTGCTGTGGTTACAGGCACGTGGCATGGTGCCTGACTGCTGCTAAATGCTTTTGAGGGTGTGGAATATCAGGAATTCTCATAAATTCTTACTGGAACTTACACTATTTTGGCAAAAGTATCTATTGTAGAAACATACATCTTTTACACCAGGAGGATTGATCTATATATAATATAGATTCATAGTCCTAGAAAACTTGTACTTGGTGTGTATGTATGTGTGTTGGTTTTATGTAAACCTAACAAGCTAGAGTCACTGAAGAAGAGAGATTCTCAATTAAGAAAATGCCTCCATAAGATTAGCCTGTGGGCAAGTCTATACAGTTTCTTAGTTGATGTGAGAGGGCTCAGCCTACTGTAGGTAGTGCCACCTCTAGACAAGTGGTCCTGAGTTATATAAGAAAGTACGCTGAAGGAGCCGTGAGGAGCAAGCCAGCAAGCAGTGTTCCATGGCGTCTGCTTCAGGTCCCACCTCTTCTTTCTTATCCCAACTTCCCTGAATAACATGGAGTGATCTGAGCATTGCAAAATGAAACAAACCCTGTGTATTTACTCCTTGTAGTGCATATGTGTCACCTCAGATATTCGGCATGCTGAAGCATAATCAGGAGGATCACAAGTTCAAGGCCTACCTGGGATAAAGTTAGTTCATGGATAGCTTAGGCAACTTAGTGAAACCTTATCTTAGAGACCAAGGGCAAAGGATGCGATTGGTGGCTGAGTACTTTCTGCCTGTATGAGGCACCAGGCTCAAACTCTAGCACTGAAACCAACAAATGAAATATCAAACAGGATGCATATGAACACATTAAGTTACATGGTTAAAGCTTATCAATATGTTTAGGGGAAGAAAATCGATATGCAAGAAACTTACCCATTATCCCATGAATAAAATTGAACAGAGAAACCAAGTTGTGTGATGTAGGGATGGTTACACAGGTGTGAGGCTGTAAGGCAACAGGGGCTGACTCTCTTGCCATGTTGGTGGGAGAGTGGTTGTGATGGGGAAGGCTCCTCTGAAGCCTCTTCTGTCTCTGTCTCATTCCAGGTGGTTCCTGTTTGCTTTGTGCATCCTTCCGAGACAGGTGATGTTTAACAATATAGTAGAAATTAGTAAAACCAAAGAACTGTAGCGAGAAAAAACTGTTGGAGAGAGGGCACTAGATAGTTGACCAGGAGCAGAATCTGGCAAAAAACAAAACAACAAACAACAAAACATTGTTAACTGTATATATAGTCCATGTGTTGGAGTTTCCAGAGGAGGTTTTATGACAGAGTACTAGCTTTGATTTAAAATATCTCATCTCATTCTAAACCTTCAATAAACTGTCTTAAATGTAGAAATCAATCAAGTAAGATTGAGTTCCCTTTGAATAAGAGAAATCGAAGAACAAGCAGATTATTAGCACAGGGAAGAGAGAGAAGTGTGTGTGCATTCAGACCAAAGAATTTTGAGTGAGGTGTGACATGGCCATAAGAGTGTGAGCTGTCTTTTTCCCCCTAGTGCGGCTGACACTGCAGGTCTGCGTGGAGACCCGGTTGCGGGTCTCTGTTCCACAGGATGAGGTTTGTGAAAGTTGTTAAGAATAAGGCCTACTTTAAAAGATACCAAGTGAGATTTAGAAGGTGTCAAGAGGGCAAAACTGACTACTATGCACGAGAACGCTTGGTGATCCAGTACAAGAACAAGTATAACACACCCAAATACAGGATGATAGTTCGTGTAACTAACAGAGATACCATCTGCCAGATTGCATATGCCCGTGTAGAAGGGGATATGATCGTCTGTGCAGCATATGCACATGAACTTCCAAAATACGGTGTGAAAGTTGGCCTGACAAATTATGCTGCAGCCTATTGCACTGGCCTGCTGCTGGCCCGCAGGCTTTTGAATAGGTTTGGCATGGACAAGATCAATGAAGGCCAAGTGGAGGTGAATGGAGGTAAATACAATGTGGAAAGCACTGACGGTCAGCCTGGTGCCTTCACTTGCTATTTGGATGCAGGTCTTGCCCGAACTATAACTGGCAATAAAGTTTTTGGGGCCCTGAAGGGAGCTGAGGATGGAGGCTTGTCTATCCCTCATGGTACCAAACGATACCCTGGTTATGACTCTGAAAGCAAGGAGTTCAATGAAGAGGTGCATCGGAAGCACATCATGGGTCAGAATGTGGCAGACTACATGCGCTATCTAATGGAGGAAGATGAAGATGCGTACAAGAAACAGTTCTCTCAGTACATCAAGAACAACGTAACTCCAGACATGATGGAGGAGATGTATAAGAAAGCTCATGCTGCTATCCGAGAGAACCCAGTCTATGAGAAGAAGCCCAAGAGAGAAGTGAAGAAGAGGAGGTAGAATCGTCCCAAGATGTCTCTTGCCCAGAAGAAAGACTGGGTTGCTCAAAAGAAGGCAAGCTTCCTCAGAGCTCAGGAATGGGCTGCTGAAAGCTAAAACAATTTTTTATGAAGATTTTTTCATAAAGACAATAAACATATTGATCGAGAAAAAAAAATGAGTGTGAGCTGTTACATGAGCACAAAAATACTTTCTTTTAAAAGAATATTTATTTATTTATTTATTTATTTATTTATTTATTGTGCATGTACATGTCTCTCTGTGTGTCTGAAGAGCCCGAAGAGGGTATCGGACCCCCTAGAGTTGGAGTTACACATGTATATGAAAATGATTATCAATATTCTGTACATATTAATTAATGTTGGAAATTAATATGGCTGCAGTTACTCCTTTGAGGAACCATCTAGCTCCCCAAAATAACCACACAGAGACTTTTTACTAGTTCAAAGCTTAGGCCTTAGCTGGGCAGGCTCTCAGCTAGTTCATTTAAGTTAACCCGACCATTTAGCCTTATCCAGCCCAGTGGCTAGCTATACCTTCCAGGCCTGTAGTTATGTTTATATCTTCTGCTGTTTCCTGCTAATGAATTCCTCTTTCTTCTTCCCAGAATTCCTTTCTCCCTCCCAGGAAGTCCCACTTAGCTCTCTCTACTGCCCAATCACAGGCTTTAGCATTTTATTAACCAATTGACTTGGAGAGCAAGATTTGCACATCAAACTCCTGTGAGAGAATTAGTCCTCTTGGGGCAACTGCTATCTACTGCTATGGAATTTAGCATCTGAATACATAGCCACAAAAGACCAATGCCAACACAGGTGGTTGCTAGCCACCTGATATGTGAGCTGTGAATCGAGCCTTAGTCCTCCTCAAAAGCAGCAAGGGCTTTTAAGCTTTCAGTCATTCATCTAGTCACATCTGGAAGAGGATATGGTATCATGTAGAAATTTCCTGAGAGTAAAACCTTCCATCTTGGAGGGAAACCTCTTAAGGCAAAATGTTCACAGCGAGGTAAAGCAACAGGATATTCTAAGGGGAAGTGAAATACTGCAAGGATGTTCCTTAAAACCGGAAGTAAACAACTCTAGCTTCAGGAAGTCCCTAAAACTGACCAGATTCATTAGGATTCTCCCATTGCATGTGTATATAAGCAGTAAAGACTTCTGAGAGTCACTCTCAGACAAGACCAGCTGCCTGAAAGAATCAGAGCCCAGTCTGGCAGCCCTGCAGGATCAGAGACTAGCTGAACAGTCTAGAGGAAACAAAGACCAGTTGAGCTACCTGGAAGCTTTGTGAGTAGTCACCCATGCTGGAATGGGCTTTGGCGATGCAGTTTTCTTAGAGTCATTTCTGTTCCTGTAAGTAACCCCTCACCCATATTACTGTAAGTAACCCCAATAAAAAAAATCAATAGTTCACCAAGTTGGACTTTAATAGAATCTGTGCTTTGGTCTATTGTTGGCTCCCTATCCAGGGTGAATAGGAATTTGTTCACATTTTCCAGTGAAAAGTGTGTCATACAACCTATGTGGTGTCACTTAGAATCTTGCATGGGGCTTAGGCTAAATGGGCTTCCCTCTTCAAAGCACGGCATCTTATCTGATGTGTAAGATACTGGACTATGGCAGAGCTCTCTTCTTTTCATTTTTCTCTATTTCATACAGGAATCTTTTATAAACAATAGTTTTATTTATTGTGTGTATATGTACATGAACATGTACACATGTACCATGGTGTGTGTGTCGGGGGAGGGGGAATCAGAGGACAGCTTTCAGGTGTTGGTTCTATCTTTCCACCCTGTGGGACCTGGCAATTGTAGTCAGATTGTCAGCTATGGCAGCAAGCAACCTTACCTACTAAGCTATCCTGCTAGCTGCCTGTATACAAACCTGAAATTTACGCTTCATTAGGTTTTACTGTCTGATTTATCATTTCATGATGTGCTTCATGGATATTTTATCATTTAAGATACATAAATGCTTAACTTGCCTGTGATCCCACTCGGTGTTTGGGTGGAGTGCTCAGTCTGTTCCTCTAGAAAACCAGCCCGGTATTTTTTCTGTTAATCACAAATGTTTTGTGTAAGCATGTATTTAATTTTGATATTTATGTACTTTCTACCTTATTGTATTGATTCTGTTCTAGTGCTGAGATTGGTTCTTGGTTTTGTAGTTCTGTTGTGAAGTTAGAATACTGCTCACGGAAGCCATGGTTGCCACTACATTTTTGCTGCTTTTTTTTCCCAAATACCCTCAAAATCATTTTGCCACACTACAAAATGAGAGGAAAGCACTTAACCCTTTTCCATTCCTTTTTTTCTTCTCCTCCTTTCCCCTTCTTCTCTTTTCCTCCTCCTTTTCTTTCCTTCCCTTCTTTCTTCCTCTTTGTTTCCATCTTCTGTTCCTTTTCTTTTCTGTGCTAAGGGGTCACATCTAGACTCCTGTACAGCTAGACAAGTACTCTAGCACTAAGTTACATTACTGCCCCTTCCCTCCTTTTTTCTTAAAACAGAATCTATGTAGCTCAAGTTGTCCTCAAACTCATGGTACCCCCTTTTCCACCACAGGAATGCTGGGTTGTATAGGTGTGTGCCACCATACCCAGTTTATTTCTCATGTTTTTCTACTGATTATGTTTATATGTGTATGTAGATGTGTGTGTGTGTATTTTCACCATTTCAATACTTATCATTTTAAACTTGATTATTTATCAGTTTTAGCATCTAGCATTAATTCTAAAACTTAATTTTAAAAAAAATTTATATATTATCAAAAGATCAGTTGCATTTTGATTGAAGGAGGTCAGGTGGGCTTTAAAATCCATTGCTTTTTTTTCTATTTAATGGAGAGTCTTTCCACATTCTGCCACTGAGTTGCCAGATTCTGTTGTGGCTTATGCGAGTTCTCGAGCCTGCTGTAGATGCTTTCCTGGGAAGAGAGAGTAGCCCAGAGTACTGGGCCCAGACCCCATCTGCAGCAGAAGTATATTCACTGACTAATAAGATCGAATTCCAAGGTCTTTGTGTCTTAGTGCTGCACAGGGTTACAGAGCCAACGTTGCTTTCCTTATTTCAAGCCTATTGGCAGCACCCTAAGTTAGTCTATGCACGATGTCTACATGCCTGTTTTTGACTGTCTTTGCAAGGTGTATTCAGTAAACAAGGCATGCTCATGCCCTGCCACCAGCCATTGGTGCCTTTTGTCAGATTAAACTCCATCAGAGATCCAGCTACTTTTACTTAATTCTAACTTTATCCTTTTTATGATAATCAAATGTCAATTGCCCAAGGCCAGGGATGGAAAAGTACTGTAGAGTGTGCCTAGGGGTTTCTGAAGTAAAAGATTGGGTAATTTATATTTTTAATATAAGTGATTTAGAGCCTGCAGCTTTGATCCAATTAAGTAGAGAATCAAATTAGCTGAAGATAAAATGAAGATGGAATGGAGGGAAGTCTTCCTGACTCTCAAGTTTTCTAAAAGAGGCTTGTTGGAGAGCAGGCATTCCTGTCCTTGGCTGCACACTGGAATTAGCTGCTGAGCAGCTTGGCCCAGTGCAGATGGCCAGGACCTGACCCTGTAGACTCCAGGGTAATTGCATGCTCATTGTTCCAGATACCAAACAATTCCAACTCTCCTCACATGAATTTAATATGCACTTGTGGTTGAAAATGACATCGTTTTTAATACTCAGTGAGCTAAATATTATCCAGGAGACTAATCTGAAAATGGAGACTCCAGAGCTCTAGCTCCATACCTCTTGGTTCATGGATTAGAGTCAAGCTTAGGGAACTGCACTCCTCACACATATCCACAGGATGTGTTCTATACAAAGATGTGGCTATCTGACCACACACGGTCCCATCTCCACCCTGCCATATGATATTAACTGGATTCTTGCAATAAATTCCATGTACACATACCTTTTTCCAGCTTGAAACATTCTCTGGCTGCTCAGTGTGTAGCAAATGCCAGCGGGCCTTCTGGGTCCTGCTCTAGGTGTTAGCCATCATCATCATCTTGACTTTTTCAGGTACTCAATTCCAGCTATGTGTACAGTAAGAAAATTCCAGTTTCTATGTGTACAGTAAGTCCTTTCCAAAATTGACTTGTGCCCGCTTTGATAGTGTGTGCTTAAGTAATTACTTCTCCCTTCAAAGGCCCTTCCTCCCTTTATCCACCCACATCCTGCCCTCCAGCAGCAGTTAGAAGCTAGGCCTTCTAACCTGGTCCTTTCAAACCAGGTCCTTTCACGTTAATTCTGTTTATGCTTCCCCTGTGTGCCTCATGCTACTCGACTTGCATCTTACTTGCATTTTGCTTGGTTTGACTGATTCTGAGGTGTGGAAAGCTGAACCTATCCTATTTATCTAAAAATGGCACACACTGTCTCCATTGATTGATATCTCCTCTAACATGCTTAGATGAATTGGTGTATACTCTTTCAGTTTTTTGTTTGTTTGTTTTGTTTTGTTTTGTTCTGTTTTTTGGTTTTTCGAGACAGGGTTTCTCTGAGTAGCTGTCCTGAAACTCACTCTGTAGACAAGGCTAGCCTCGAACTCAGAAATCTGCCTGTTTCTGCCTCCCAAGTGCTGGGATGAAAGGCGTGTGCCACCACTGCCCAGCTACTCTTACTAGGGAGGTAGAGGCAGGCGGATTTCTGAGTTCGAGGCCAGCCTGGTCTACAGAGTAAGTTCTAGGACAGCCAGGGCTACACAGAGAAACCCTGTCTCAAAAAAAAAAAAAAAAAAAAAAAAAAGTACTCTTTTCAGTTTGAATCCTTACATACCCTACAGGCTCATGTTCTGAGTATCTGATGTCATTTCAAAAGCTGTGGAGCTTTTAGGAACTCTGAATTGACAGGCAGAAGTAAGTCACTTTGAAGAGTGGACCTTTGAAGGTTGTATCTGCCTCTGGTTCTGGTCTGCATGCTCTGCTTCTAGGTTAGCCATGACATGAACAGCGCCTCTGGCTCATGCTCCCGCTGCTTTGAGGGAGCTACTCTGTCCTACCCCCAGCCTCCCCAGCCTCTGGAATGGAATACTTCTGAGATTATGAGCAAACTTGAATCTTTCCTTCCTTTAGGTTGTTTCTATCATGATTTGGGTCACCGTACAGGGCCTTCTTGTACAGCAGACCATGCTGAGTGTTGAAGAGATGGTCTGACAGTTAAAAAGCACTTATTAATCTTTCAGAGGTCCTGGCTTTGATTCCCAGCATACTCATGGCAGCTAACAACGAGAACAGTTCCAGCTGAGTCACACCTTCTGGCCTTCTAGAGTATCATACATGCACACGGTACATAAACACGAAGGCAAAACACCCAGACACATAAAATATAAAATAAAATAAAATAAAAATAAAAATAATAGAAAGTAAGTCATGCTGCCTCACGTGTCAATACTTTTACTTTATGAAAATGCTTCCATGTTTTGCCCTGCCCTTTCTTTTCCGCCTCACCTTGTTTGTGATCTCTGTGTGTTGATGAAATTAAATCAAGTTCATTGCTTCTGTCTGTCACACAGTGTTGCTTAGGGTCCACTTACCACTACATCTTACTTAACTGATTCTCTTTTCATGGGTGCCCAGTTTGTCCATAACTCTCACCTGCCACAGGAGAACACACTGGATATTCTCTTACTTAACTTCCGATGAATTTATGTGATATTTTTTTTTGCCTGAAATACATACCAATGCACTTCGGTATAGGGCATGTTCTCTGGCTGGCTGTGTAGTCTGACCTCCCTTTTGGTCTCAGAACCTCCTATAACTTGGGAGTCCTTGGGAGAAATTGTGCTCCCTTAAATTACTCTGGCAAGGGAAGACAAGGGTTTTGATTCAACACATTACAATAGAAGGTGAGTCAGGATATTGGGGTTGTAAGAGATTCATTAGAACTGCTTTGAGATATTCATCTATTCACCAGAATTATGTGTATAGAAGTAATTTACTTACTGAAGAGATTACCAAGAGTTTGTAAACTAATAACAACAGTTGATATTCTCACAAGTGGAACTAAGAGAACCAAAGGTTTATTCTGTACAAGAAAATAAGTGGTGTAGAAAACATGATGCCTAAGGCTGATCAAGCCAACTTTATGACCTAAAAGGTACTCAGTTGGAAATTTAAAAAAAAAAAATTATGTGTGAGAGTATGTATGTGTATTTCCTGCAGGTGTACACATGACACGACACACACATAGAGGTTAGACAACTTACAGGATTTGGTTTTCTCCTTGTACCATATGAGTCCCAGGGATAGAACTTGGGTTACTAGATAGAGCAGAAAGCCCAACAAATGAACAAACACCACTAAACCCCTCACATGGAAATTTTTGCTGTTGTAGGACAGCATTCTAAAGTCATTTCAGAAGACTACAGAGAGGAGTGGGTGTGCTGGGCAGGATTTGCTATTGGAGAGTGAGGTCCTTGAAAAACAGCATAGAATAACAATGACGTCGTTACCCCTGAGCATTTCCTTCATGTAAGTACTGTACTACACAGTGCACATACCCCCTCCAGACATTACCAGCTTCCTTTAAACACAAAAATGCCAAGGCTTAGAGAATTTGAGCAATTAAACCTCAAATCATGCAACTGATAAATAGCAAAGCTAGTACTTGAATCTAATGGTTTATTGTGAAGTATTAAGTGTCAGATATTTGGCTTATAACTAGTGCAGAAAGAAACGTATGTTTAGAATTGTGTGGGCCAAGTCAAACTTCTTGCTTTGTCTTACCAGCTGTCCCTTGAAGGGAAAGTTATTGAATATGCCAGGCATCTACATTTAATAAAGACACGAGTGAAAATAGGCACACTGCCACATACGTTAGAGGCTTTGTGAACATCCCTTCCCTTATTGAGCTCTTCTTTCTACTTCAGACACAGGTTAGAGATTCTTATATCTATTGAATAAATGTAATATGGGGTTAAAGATTTTCAGTTATTATCTGAAGTTTCACCTAGCTTAACAATAAGGCTGAGATCTAAAAACGCACAGGGGCATGCATTTAAGAGGAAGGGACACTAGAATGATTGCTTTGACAAACCAAAGGCAAATCTGGCCTGTTTGGATTATCCCTGAGGAAGGCCCTGGCTGCTACTCTTTCTGAGCAGTCTGTATGTTACCTGCCTGATCTCTAGAGATGGAGAGAATAAGATATGATGGGAGTGATCTGAAACTAACTCACTTTGCCCCTTTCCTCAGGCCTCATGTGGGAAGTGTTGTGGGTTCACAAAGCTAAGAACCAGTGTTAACTCTCCCAGGAAACTGCTAGAAAGGAAATTAATTAACCCCTGCCAAGGCTTCCCAGCTGCGGGGCAGGAATTAAGCTGTCATCCCTTTTGGATGCTTGGATCAGACCTGCTTTGGCTGGCTCAGCTTCTGAACGAACAACTGGCTCTTCTCCCCTTGGGCTGCCCTTAGACTTGGGAACACTGTTCCAAGCAGGTAAGATGGGCATTCCCTTTCTGGGGCAGAATCGTCCAGTCGCTGCTACTTGTCTCCAGTGTTGAAAACTCAGGAGAAAGCTCTTCCTTGGGATTCAGCTGCAGCTACCCATAGCTGAAGTAATGCGATTTGCAGAGGCCTTGAGAAAGTAGCTTTAGCTGTGCACACCAAGGAAACTTCAGCTGTTTGGGATCCTCTGGCATCTAGACCATTGTTAGCTCTCCAGAGGGAGGCTCATGCCGTGTGAAAATCAAAGCTGCTGTGGGCGCCACTTTTAATGAGATCTTTCAAAGGGATCAGCCTAAATGGTCTGTCAGAATCATAATGT
This sequence comes from Mastomys coucha, assembly GCF_008632895.1. Classification (NCBI taxonomy): domain Eukaryota; kingdom Metazoa; phylum Chordata; class Mammalia; order Rodentia; family Muridae; genus Mastomys; species Mastomys coucha. Next base: position 47,397,300 of record NW_022196900.1, on the reverse strand, counting down.
CAGGTGGATTTCATGCTCTAGACAGATCTGACTCTCTCTCTCTCTCTCTCTCTCTCTCTCTCTCTCTCTCTCTTTCAAGCAAACAGTAATAAAAATAATTTAAAATTCTTCTGGGAAGATATTGATTTAATAGGAGCTACTGGTTTTCTGCAGTGATGGCTCCAGGGACTTTTCACTGTGTGGTTGCAATGCCTGGCTCTCCCCACCAAGCCTCCAGAGCTCCCAGCCATCAATTTATCAACCCAGGATGACAACTTCATTGTTGTTCTTTGGAAACTCTGGCTTTTCAGAAGCTCTCAGGGTGTCAGGCTCCAAGATGCCTTTGGAAAAGTATTCTTGTATAGAGAAGGAAATATGTTCAAAAAAATGCTGCATCTTTTGAAAATCAAGATAGAACCCATTTCTTGCTCTCTGTTACCCATAAGTATCCCCCTTTCTGTAACTTCTAAAAAAAAAAATTAGATGGAAATAAAAACTGTTCAGGTTGTGTAGGGCCGTGGGCAGGCCAGATGTTATCACATTTTTTGGCTTGTAGAAAGGAATGTTGCATTAATGTGAAAAACCCGTGAATTTTCCAAAATTGCTGTAACAAATTCCTACAAGTTTGGTGGCTTAAAATAACTTCAATTTGTTCTCCTGTAGTTCTGGAGGGTGGATGCTCACCCCTAGGTACTGGCAGGCCAGGGAAGTGCGTTTCTTCACCTTTTATGGTTTCTTGTGGCTGTCCTCATTTCTGGGCTTATGTTCTCTTCTCATATTGTTCTGACATCTGCGTCTGCATTTGTGTCGTCTGAGTTTTAGATTCTGACCCTCCCTCCTCCCTCTTATTCTGTCCAACCTGATCTCCAGAGTTTGACGTTATCTCAAAAGAGAAGGCAGACACAGAGGAACACACAAGAGGGGGAGGGGAAGAGGGAAGTTTGGAGAGGGAGAGAGCCTGCATTCATAACATGTTAACATATTAGACATTACTCATGGACTTTAGGGTTAGTGAAGTGAAGCTAGGGTCCATTATCATGCCCCCATTCTATTCCTCTGTCACTGGCTCACGCTGGGCCTTTCAGTTCTGTAGTTACTGCAGAAATACATGTTCACAATGGACTATCTGAAGGCAGCTCATTTTTCAAAAAAGGTGCTGAGGTCAGATCCCAGGACTACATGAACTAGGAGTGCTGGGCTCTGGACAGGAGTAGATCCTATGCTTTTGTCTGATTTGGGCCTATGCTTTTCCACATAAGAAGGACTTCTACAAGACCTCCTTTGAAAACAGGTTCTGACCCTTCTCAGGGAGGAGAAACCAGTACACCAGGCCAAGTAGTGAGCAGGTGCTAGCACAGTGCCTAAGTTTAGTCCCCGTGTTATGCAGGCACCATGTCACTGCTGGAGGTTCAGTGACAAAAGGCAGCCCCGACCCTTAAAAGCTTCCTGATAGACTACCTCTTAAAGCAGGCCCCTCACACTCCAGTGAGCAGAGGGATCACCTGGGAGCTTGTTAAAGTGAAACCTTGGTTCAATAGGCGGAAGGTGGGCTGGAGAGTCGGTGTGACTACCATCTCAAGTAGCAAGGGTCTAGAGGGGGCAGACCATCCACGGGTAGTTCATTTATAATATGGCTTAAGTGTTTTGCCGCCAATGAGAGAGTAGCGGAATGTATCTAGCCAAAGCTTGAAAAGAGAAAGGATGAATCCTAGCGGGAATGAACAGTCTTTTTTTTTTTTTTTTTTTTTTTTTCTGAATAGCAGCTTGCCAGGCAAAGAGCAGGGGAGAGGGAAGGGAGGGAGACAGAGCAGCACAGGCAATGGGATAGAGACAAGATCCTGAAAAGGCAGGAATAGAAGCAGGACTGTGGCAGCGTGTAGGGTTGGGAGGGTAGCATAAGCTGAGGCCACTGGGCCAAGTAATGTTAATCAGATCACATACTTGTTCTCCTCTGAGCTTAGAAGTTTAGACTAGGTAGAGCAAGGATTGGGGAAAATGGAGCCAGAGAGTGGCTTCTGTTGCAACCCATTCTGACAAATTACTAGACAGTTATTATTGGTAAATGGCAGGGTACTTAAAGGAATGGAAGGAGATGTACTTTTCAAACAAAGGTTTTGCCATGTATAGTGGCTCGCATATGGTGACTGAAACCAGAGGATTGCCATGAGTTCACAGACAGCTTGTGCAACAGAGTGAGATGACGCCTTAAAGCATGTATAGTTATTGATGTGAAGGTATTATTCAAAGCCCATGGGCATGCCAACGCAACACGTATTTGTAATCAGCTGAACTGTACTCTTCTGCAGTGATGACATAAGCCAAGTTCTGGCTCCTTTGGAAATACTGATGTCTGGATAAGCTGGGGATAGCAGGCCAGGATCAGCAGGGAAAGAAGTACTGTCTGATTTCAGTGCTCAGCCTACCTCCCTTCATGCCTCTCGCCTTACTCTGGACAGTATCTGGTCAGCATAGCACCTTGGAAGTTGTTGGAAAGCTTTGCATTCCCGTGCTCCACTCTCATTCCTACTACTGCCTCAATATTGGAACACAAGTTGTAGAAACTGACCTAGATTAAGGGGCCAAAAGACAATTACAGTCCAAGGACAGTATGGAGATATCTAAGATCAATACAAATGTCCATCATTGATTTGATAGTTGATCTATGTCAGACTTGGCACTAGGAGTTTGCAGTATCAGCATTTCATCCTATGTTGTCTACCGAGACAGGTATTAGTTTTCCCTTTTTAACATTTACTGCTGAGAAAACCAAGGCTCAGAAAGAGAATGCTACTTTTCAAGATGGTATAGCTAGGAATTGAGATCATGACTGACTCTCAAGATGACTCTATATAATCACCTGAACCAACAGCCAAAATAGGTTCTAGTTCAGCTAGATAGCTGTTAAATATTCAACATGTAGAGCAGTGATGTGGTCCAGGCATCGTGGCTACAATCAGGAAGTACCAGGCATCAGGCTCCATGTAGGTACACAGAGAACAGTCTGTATTAGAAAGACCAGCTGGACAGTTAGAATGCTCTGGTCAGAATAGACAAAATGCAAAACCACTACAGAGAGGTGGCCAGAAGCTGCTACTAGGTAGAAAGGGCAACAGAATGTATCAGAAACTACTTATCTGCAGTTGGGGCAGCAAGTGGAGTTATGTCTCAAAGATAATGTACGAGCCACTTTTCTAAACCTGGTCAGGTAGTCAGAGGCAGATAACAACTGAACTGTCTAAATTAACTGCCTTAATTGAGGGCATACCTCATCTTCTGTCACCATCACTGGATCCAGGAAAACTTAAGATCCACTCTAGGTGGACCTAGACATCAGGCAAATGAGTGTGGGAGTATATGTGCATGGGATCTGCTTTCCAAAGTTTATTTTTCCTGTCACATTTATCTTCTCTTCTACATTTTGGTCTTTAGACTATAATCTAGAGCCCTTGTGAATGTTCTACTGTCTTGAAAGTACCCTATCCCATCCAAACCGAGACACTAAAGAGCCAGGCCTGGTTAGCACATGTGTCGAGGGGGAATCACCTCAGGGAGCTATTTTAGAATGAAAAATCTTTGGATGTTTATTCTGTAGAACTTATTGGTACCAAGTAACTTTGTTTTAAACTTTTATTTGATAAAACTTGTATATAATATATAGCATGTTGTTTTTAAAATTTCTCTCTTGGAATAAACAGAATTAATACGCATATGCTTTATCTCTCTTATTTTTTTGGTAATGAGAACCTTTAAAATGAGTCTTTTAGCTATTTTTAAGAATTAATCACACTGGCATTAGCTACAGTCATCATGTTATGCAACAGATCTTTGAGCTTATTTATCCTGTCTAACTAAAATTTTATATCCTTAAACTAATATTTCTACCCTCTGACCCTGTTAACTCCTATTCTTGTCTCTGCTTGTATGAGCTCAACTGTTTAAATTTCAGTATTTTAAGAGAAATCATGCAGCATTTGTCTTTCTTCGATTTATTTTACATAACATAATGTTGTGATCTGTCTCTGTGGTCACAAATGACATAACTTATTTTTAAAGGCTGAAGAATATCTGTGTGTGTGTGTGTGTGTGTGCATGTGCGTGTGTGTTCTTAATCTATTCCTCAGTCAATAGGCATTTAGGTTAATTCTATATCATGGCCTGTGAATAATGCTGCAATGGGAGGGGCGGGAGTACATTTTTGACATGTTAATTTTATTCCAATAATGAGACCTCTGGATCCTATGGAAGTTCTATCTGTGTTTCTTGAGGACTCTTCATTCTGTTTTCCATTAACAATCATATAACTTCCAATTTTCATCAACAGTGCACAAGGGTTTTCTTTTCTCCATATCCCTTCTAACATATCTCTCATCACTTTTGATACCTATTTGAACAGATGAATAGATCCTGTTAGCGATGTCTTATTGTGGTTGCAATTTATCTTTCTCAGATCATCATTGATGTTATGCATGTACCCGCTATCTATTGGTTTGCTTACTTTTGAAATAAAAAATATATTTTCAGCTCTTTACCCATTTTCTAATGTGGTTGCTTTCTTTGTTTTGATTCAACTGCTTTAATCTTCCAATATTAACTCCTTACCAAATGCATGATTTAAAAGTATTTTGTCCCATTCCATATCTCTGTGCCTCTCAGCTGATCATTGCTGTTGCAACATAGAAGCTTTTTAATTTGATGAGGCTTGAGTACTTTTGAACAAGAACCCACCTATGCAGGTGGCCCTGAGCTGGCATTCTTTAAATCCCCATCCTGCTCACCTTTGATGCTACCCTGGGGCCAGCCACTCAACTCTCCTCCCCATGCCTGCCTCTGAATCTCAGGACCAGTTTTGACTCTATACACATCTAGAGTACATGCTTTCACTACAGTGAAGTCCTTCATCTTCTGAAGCATCCTCCATCTATCATTTGCTTCTCTGGAAGTCATCCATTCTTAAGCAAGTATGCTCACTCTCTTCATAAATCAGTTCCTGTTAGCACTGGCTCCAAAGTAGGGCAATTCTATGAGAGCTTTTGTTCTCAAAGACACGGCAAAAGGTAATTATTTAAAGTATAAAAAGTCCCTTTACTACCACTTTGTCAGAATGGTCAATAGAAGACAAAAGAGGAATCCTCGTGTTTCTGAAGAAGACAACATTGGATGTATCTCTTCATTCCATATTTACCCCATCCTCTCTGAGCTTCTTTTTGATATTTATGTTTCATAACATAAAATGGGCCACTTACTTATGCTACATCTAATCTTCTCTCTATCATTGTTTAAGCCCTTCTGGGATCTGATGACAGGTATTACACTCAATCTCTTATGGCTCCCTCTCCCCTGTATTGAGGCTGATAACATTTTCTGAGGCTGATGATTCTTCTGAATTAAGGAATATAAACTAGGGAGAAATATATCAAAGGCTGGGATGACCAAGTGCTTCCCAAGATGCAAGAAGAGCACCTTGCTTGCAAATGAAGATTAAATGAGATTGTGGTTGTTTAAAAGAGAATGGTTTCCATAGGTTCTTAAAGGCTTGTTTCTCACCTGTTTGGAAAGGATTAGGAGGTGGGGCCTTGGAGGAAATGTGTCACTGGGGGTGAGTCTCTCTCTGTCACTCTGTCTTTCCCTCCCTCTCTCCCACTCTCTTTCCCTCTCCCTCTCTCTCTCTCTCTCCCTCTCCCTCTCCCCCTTCTCTTTCTCTCTCCTCTCTCTCCCTCCTGCCTGTGCCAGCCACTGCTCCAGTACCATGCCACTCTGCTCCCTGAAATAATCATGGACTAATCCTCTGAAACTGTATGCAAGCCCAAATGAAATACTTTCTTTTATACGAGTTGCCTTGGTTATGATGTCTCTTCACAGCAATAGAACAGTGACTAAGACAGAGGGTGGTAATTATACCCAGTCTGTAGATTCTGATTGTTAATATGTCTAGAACCACAAAGCAACAGGGAATATAATCATCAGACTGCATCAATAATGTCCATGGAATCACAGAGGAAATGTAGGAAAAATAAAAGATTTCTGAAAATGTTCTGAGCAAAAATTTGGGGCTGGATTTTGAGGTTTGGAGGTATCATTAGCATTTGAAAGTTAAATGGTGGTTCCTAAAAGTCATCATGTATTTATCACAAAGACACACCCCAAATCTACCGTCTTCTTCTAAAATAATGAGATTTGGAGCCAGTGAGACAGGCAAAGAGTGGATAAAAGTCCTTGCCACCAGGCTAACAGTGGGCGTTCAGTCCTGAGGACCCACATGATAAAGGAAGAGCACTAAGTCCTTTGTCCTATTATACCACTATACATGACATGTGCTCATGTGCATGTTCATACAGATACGTAAACACATGTCATATTTTTTTAAAAGTAAAATAATAGAATTTGAATAAAATTCTCCTATACATGAAGAATATACTTAGCCTCGTCATGTGGTTAGCACTGATCACATCATGGCTTCTGTTGGCTTCCCGTCCTCACAATGTGTCTTTAAGATGAGCATTGCTGGTGAGTTTATCTCTTATCTGTCTGTGCTCATAAAAAGACAATTAAGAAAAAAATGAAATCTTAGAGGATTCAAGTAATTTGTACTATGTGTTGGGGTTCGAGTCGCGGCGGATGCGTCTGCAGACACCAGGCCCAAACAGCTTCACGTGTAAGAGGTTTAATTAGAAGAGGTGGAGGATAGCGGCGCAGGAAGAGAGAGAGAGGGGAGAGAGGAAAGAGAGAGAGATGGAGGAAAAGTACCCACATAAAAGTACCCATGACATATATATATGTTGTGACGTAGCAGTCCAAGTAAAGGTGGGAGTTGAACCCAATGGATTCTGGGAATATGGTGGCCGTTGCCTTGGCGACAGGTCTGTGGACCCGCCCATATCTGCCGCAGGTTCTGGGTGCTAACACTATGGAACTTTGGAAGTTATGGGATTTAGAGATTTTTCTGATAAGACCTATACCCATTTCTTACAGCACGTTCTTCACAGACATTGTGAATGTTGACTTCAGCCAAATAATTACTGACATCTTTAATATTACTAATTGGCATACAGTATTTAAGGGGTACAGTGTGACATTTTGAAACATGTAGAAAATGATCAGATCAAGGTAACTGCTGTATCTACCACCTCACACATACCACTTCTTTGAAGTGGAGTACTCAGGACCCCCTCTCTCTATTCACCGTTTCAAAATATTCAGTTAATTGTTGCCAATCAACACTCTCCTCATTGTTCTATAGAGCTGGAAAAGTTATTCTTCAACTCTCTTCTCTCTGTTTAGGTTTTCCCTACACCTTCTCAAGCTCTGGTAACCACTTTTATGTTTTCTACTTTTCTTTTTGATACCAACTATTTAGTTTCTGGATACAAGTAAAAACATCTGTTGTCTTTCTGTGTCTAACATCCTATATCTAACAATATCCTTGTCCTCTAATTCCATTCGCAGTGCTACAAATGACAGAAGGAACCTATAGACAAATGGAACCTTTTCCAAAAGCTACAAGGGGACTTAAGAGCTCTAAACAGCTTCTAAACAGAACATGAAATTTCATAAAATATATTTACATTAAAAATAAAAGGGTAAAGTTTTTGAAGGAAGAAGAGTTTAATGTGTATGCATTTTTTTTCTATGTTAAAAATAAAAGGGAAACACAATGTCACACACAGGACATCCTGGTTATGTATACTCTTGCTATACTTACACCATGAAAATAATTATTATAAATTATATATATTTTATAAGAGATAAAAATATGACAAAGAAAAAGAGAGACTGAGAAATTAGATGCTAGCTTACAGGTCATAGAGCAGAGATTAGAGGTTCTGGAACTTACAGCTGAAATAAAAAAGGCAGTTACAGATGAGAAAAATCCACAAAGGCTGGAGAAATTGGAATGGCAACTCATAGAGATGAAATATATTGAATTAAGAATTCATATTCTTATGGATATTGCCTCAAAACAGTATCATATAATAAAATAAATGTTTCATTTTATACAGTTTGGAAAATTGAGATATGTTGATATTTCGTGTTAAAGATGCATATTAGAAATTCCAGTGGCCTTCCGCCATAAGCTCTGAAGGAGATGATTCTGAGATCACACATTTATTGAGATGATGACTGTTTTAGAGATGCCTTTGATGATAAAAGCTGATGATGGTCATCATATATGTCCATTAGAATATAACAATTTTATGGACATTATGGCATGAAGCCTATTGCAAATATAGCTTACATTCCTACAGGCCAAGCTATGTAAAAATCTAATAAATTTAAAAGAGATGCTCACAAAGTATAGGGGGAATAATAAATATACCAGGGATAGATTAAATGATGCTTTGCTGATTTTGAATATTTTAAAAATCAACAAGATAGATAACACAACTGTTAAACACCAATGCGTTTTAGAAAGGACTGCTGAATTAGATCAAACTATAGAAGTTCTAGTTACAGAATGGAAGAAAGAAAATATGTTGCATTGGGGAGATTTTACATTTGTTCCAACAGGAAAAGAGAAACTGTCTTCTATCCAAACTACTGGAAATAAGATTTGGCCCGAGAAGACCTCCTGAAGATCTTGACTACAGACAAGAAGAGAGAGATTGATAAGATGAACAAGACAGGTAATATATGTAATGATCCTGCAACTTGGAACAGCTGTGAGACTGGCTGAGTCATGAGAAAAAAAGTCTATACATAGCTAATGGAGAGTCCTCAAGACTTATTATGTCATCCTTTCATATGGTGTAGATAAAAATGTATATCACAAGCCAGGCAGTGGTGGCACATGCCTTTAATCCCAGCACTTGGGAGGCAGAGGCAGGTGGATTTCTGAGTTCGAGGCCAGCCTGGTCTACAGAGTGAGTTCCAGGACAGCCAGGGCTATACAGAGACACCCTATCTTGAAAAACCAAAAAAGAAAAAAAGTATATTACAGTTTTGATTTGAATCCAAACTAACTTAAGAAAGACAGGTGTCATTTACCTGCTCAGACAGAGAGTGGAAGATCATATTTGGCTAAACTGTGCACCTTGCACATTCCATACATCATCGGTACAGAACTATTGTGTTATTTTGTGAGAAACTATGTTCACAGAAAATGACAACCAAGGGAGCAGCCCTGGCAAGATCCTCCCTCAAGGATGCTGGGACACTAGATCCTACCTCAGACTGTTTTGATGCTGTTTCCTTGGGAGATTTGTTCCAGAATGGCTTCAAAGTGGGTTGCTGATGCCAGATGACCTCGCTCCATCCAGCTTTACAGACTGATCCAGTCAGGACTTAACTTAAACCTGAACTTTCTCAGCATACTGAGATTGGACAACAATGCTGCAGCTGGCTTTCTTAAGACCATTTCCCCGTTTTTCTTGGGTCCCCAAAAGAAAACTACACCCCTAAATCAGCAGGAAGCAATTTTAAGAAAACTTTGTCCTTTTCACAAGAGATGGGGTGGAGAAATTTTGGTCATTCATTGTATTTTGGGTGTTTGTTGTCATTTAAAAGGGGATAGTTATGAATAGTTAGAGTCTAGGACATGAAGGATATGAAATAAGGAGAAGAGATTCAGGGACTTCATTTTCTCTTTTTTATCCTTCTTTCTTTATTAGGTAAGGGGAATAGGGGTTTAGAAGAAAAAGAGGGGATATACAGAGAAGGAGGCTACCATGAAAGGAGATGGATCATGAGCATTTGGCCAGGAGAAACAGCAAGCAATATGCGAATACATGACTGGGATATAAGTTAAAATAGCTCCAAAATTGCCATACCTAGACTTAGAGTTTATAAATAGAATTCGTGGATTATGTGTCTTTTATGTGGTAGCAAGAACTTATAATTCATTTTACAAATTTCATTCTGTTGTATGATTACTAACATAGCCAAATCATCAATGATGTCCCCCTGGAAAGGATGGCATCAGTAAAAGAATCTTACGATGCTGTGATTGGCTGACTCAACATAAACTATGGGTATTGATTTATGGTTTGATAGAATTTTAGAAAAACATCAGTTGCTCATGTTTATTCCCAAATCTCTTCTTGTTCAGCTTTATTTAATAGTTGTTTTTTTTTTTTTTTTTTTTTTTTTTTTAGCAATTCTTAGGCAAGAAATATGAATGACCTGCATATCAAGTAATATCAGCATACATTGTAATTTTTCGTCTCGTTGTTACCTATTTTAGCCCATTTTATTATGCTGATGTTTTGTGTGCTGGAATGTGTGCTGACAAGTGGAGTCCACAGGACTTTGGATATAGGTCTTCAGGCTCTGCCTACCTTTTAGTTTTTGTTATTGTTGTCAAGATGGGGTCTCTCGCAGGCTTAGAACTTGCTAAGTAGGCTGGTCAGCCAGTTCTAGGAACCTCCTTTCTCCAGTTCTCCAGTACTGGAGTTTATGTCCCAAGCCCAGTTCCTTCCCGTGTGTGCTAGGTATGGAGCTCAAGTCCTTATGTTTGCAAGGCAAGCATATTGAGCCAACTACCTAGCCCATCTTGGTTTCCCCCCTAGTCTATCTCATTGCCTTTTCATTAACTTTCAGGTAGAAAGTGTGGTCTTTCAGGATCCTTTCCCCTTCCCTTCCTTCTTTCCTTCTCATGGAAGACATGCACACAGAAAGAAGCTCACAGGAAAAGCACATGGTTGTGGGAGGAAGGCTCTCCAGCCCCTAAATCTGTTGGTGATAAACTGGGTCCACTCTGGCCACTGAGTATGGCCCAACTTCTCCCCCTAGGAAATCCCAGCACAGAGTCACTTGGAATGACCTCACTTTCTGGGTCTCCTGCACACTGATCAGGTTTGTAGGGCACAATGTTCCTGCACCAGGGGCAACTTGTGAATTACTGTTTTCCAGGCAAGCAAGACACAATTTCTCTGGGCTCTGAGGCTTCCGCCATGACTCAGAATTTCAGTGGTTTTCTGTTCTAGCTTTCCTGAACTCCTAAATTGAGATGGTAAAAGATTGCAGGAGATGAAGGTGGTTATAACCCCTCTTTAGGTCTGCCCAAGGAAAAGAATTTTCTAAAAGTTTCAGGGAGATTCCTTATGCAATAGAAACAGCTTTGAACACAAGGCCATCTCATTGTGTCATAATTGGTTTTTTGACATAATAAAAAACATAATACTGGTTTTTTGTTTTGTTTTGTTTTTTTCCAATTTGATACAAATTAGAGTTACCTGAGAGAAAACAAACCTTGACTCAGGAACTGCCTCCATCACAAGACCTGTAGGCATGTCTAAGGCATTTTCTTGATTACTAATTGATGCACTGTGGGTGATGTCATGCCTGGGAAAATAGGCCCGGGCTATATAAGAAGTCAAGCTGAACAATTCTGGGGAAGCAAGTCATTAAAGCAGACTTGCTCTGTGGTCTCTGCTTCAGTTCATGCCTCCAGGTTCCTGCCTTGAACTGTACTGACTTCCCTTAGTGAGGAACGGTAACCTTAAGAAGAAATAAACCCTTCCCTCCACTATGTTGATTTTCCTCATGGTGTTTATTATAGCAACAAAAGGTGAACTACAATAATGCTTAATAAATGGTAGTGGTTCGGAGCATGCTCCTAGGCATTTGAGTTGAGAGCACATCTGCTAATTTGGCTGAGCTTCCTGTGGAGCCTTGAATGCTCTCTACTTGCCAGAGAACTCAGTTGTCCCAGCTCATCTTCAAACCCTCATGCATACAAAAGCAGGATCCTGAAGCACTAGCTGTTATTTTGTTTTGCTTTATTGTTTGGTAATTATTGCTTGTTCTTTTTGTTTATTGAAATGCTGAGGGATCAAATCCAGAAACTTACACATGTCAGGCAAATGTTCTACCACTGAGCCACATCTCCAGCCCTGTTTGTTTTTTAGTGACTAGCTTGTTATCTATGTTTTCAGATGTGACAGTCATGCCTGGTCAGGACTGAAAGGTGGAGGCAAGGTCAGTCTCAAAGAGGCTAGGAAACACTGCTGAGTCTACCCTCTGCCCATAATTATATTCTTCAGTAATTAGCAGTTTCCTGTATTGACTTTGCCATATTGCAAAGGACAGCCATAGAAAGTCAAGTTTCTGAGAAGCCAAGTGGGGAAAAGCAGAGAAAGGAAATCTACATCCAACCAGTTACCTCACTAAAATCCGTTAACATCAGAGGAACAGAAAGCAGCCAAGAGTGAAAATCGGAGCTTTCAGAATATGTTGATGTGTGTGTGTGTGAGCATGTGTGTGTGTGTATGTGTGTGTGTGTGAGCATGTGTGTGTGTGTGAGCATGTGTGTGTGTGAGCGTGTGTGTGTAAGGGAGTGTGAGCATGTGTGTGTTTGTGAGCATGTGTGTGTGTGTGAGCATGTGTGTGTGTGTGAGCGTGTATGTGTAAGGGAGTGGGATAATGTGTCCTGCAACTTCTTTGGCTCTCAGATAATAACAAAGTCATTTGACAGCTTCAGTGGGGAGCAGTGTCTAGCACCCCAGTTATGGCTGATGGACAACAGAACCTGGGGATGATGTCCTGTCTTTAGAGAAGCCCTTTTACCTTTTGTGCCTGCTGGAAGCCAGTGTGACTTTGTCAGGAAGATGTGAGTCAGGGTTCACCAGAAGCAAGTCAGTCAGGAATCCCTGGTCTGATAAGGTCTGTTTTACTTTGCAAAGTTTAAATAAAGTCTTATGAATATATTATGAAGAATAGTAGTAAATGAAAGTAAAACATGTCAAATAAGTGATTAAAGATGAAGATCAGCTGATTTAACATTTTCTGTGTAGATACATGGTCAAAGCAAGCTTCTTAGTGTTTCAAAATAGTTGCTTCCATGAGCCAATGACTCTTTTAATGGTATATTTATTTCCTTAAAGTAGGTATATATTTTTGTGTTGTTCTTTGAGAACACTGAATGAAACCCATTTAGTGTTAAAAGTTGGAATTCTTATCCCTTAAACAAAATAATCACCTTGCTTTCTTTCTCCATGATTCACATGAAGTTGTTGTTGTTACTTGCAATAAGCAGATCAAACTGGCATTGGTAGAAGCCTTTAAAGCTCAGGCCAAAGGACAAAAGCTAGGAAGAAAATGTCTACGAAGGATAATGGAGTTAGTTCCCTTCCTATGTGACAGAACAATGAAATATGGATCAGGAGAGGTACCAGTCTACAGCTAGGCATGGGTGTGTGGTGATTTGAATGGGCATGGCCTCCACAGTGTTTGAATGCTTAGCCCTTAAAGAGTGGCACTATTAGGAGATATGGCCTTGTTGGAGCAGATGCGGCCTTGTTGGAGAAAGTGTGTCACTGTGGGGTGGGTTTTGAGGTCTCATATGCTCAAGCCATACCTAGTTGTGACATGCAGTCTTTTGCTTCTGCCTGCCAATCAAGATGTAGAATTCTCAGCTTCCTCTCTAGCATCATGTTTGCCTGCATTCTGCCATATTTCCCACTGTGATGGTAATGGACAAAACCTCTGAAGCTGTAAGCCAGCCCCAACTAGATGTTTTTCTTTATATGGTGTCTCTTCACACAATAAAAACCTAAACTAAGACGGGGTCCAAGGATTGTTACATATTCACATGTATCACTGCTACAAATACTCCATGCTGGTTCTTTTTCTGCTTCCTGATTTGTTTCTCACTTGCTGTGTGCATCCTCCATGAGGTGGGAAAGATGTATGTTCTGCCACACTCAGAGCCTCACAGACACCCTACCACTCTGGGAGCTGACACTGGTCTGGCTGAAACTAGGAAAACCAGGTCTGGTTGACCAGTTTGGGTTGGGTGCTCCTCCATACCCTACTGACATCCCCTACCCCTACCTAGGTGTACTTAACTGTGACCAGGGTTAGGAAACAGAACTGCAGCTTCCAGAGGGCAGTTATTCTTTGCAAAAGACTTAAAAAGCATGAGGCCCAGATTTAATAACTCCTTGGAGGGACTTGCAGTTTTGTTTTTCTTCTGAACTTCAGATTATCAGTGCTGCTGAAGGGACAAGACAGAACCAATCTGCCTGGATATGAAACCATCCCCCTTGGTCACTGCTATGGTCTCTATCTGTTCAAAGTTTGGAGCCATTCAACAATGTTCAGATGTGAGCCCTTCAAGGAAACTGTGGAGCTTTGAGCTCATCAATAGACTAACCCATTGATGAATTTATGGCTTAAAGATGTATGGGAGGTGGTAAAAATTAGTAGGCAAGGCTTAGATTGAGAGAGTAGGTCACCGTGGTATTACTTTGAATAGTTTATATTGTCTCTGAGTCCCTGGTGCCTCTCTTTGATTCCTGTTTGCCATGAGGTGAGCACACTTGCTGGCTATAGTCATGCGGAACTACAGCCATTGTCTTTCAGAGTTTGAAATAGGCCATTTCAAACTCTGAACTGGACAGTTTCTATTGAAAAGTCTGCCATTATTCTGATCATTTGCCTTTATATGTGATTTGGGGCCTTTGGGTTGAAGATTTCAGCATTTTCCCTTTGTTCTGAGTGGGTACCATTTTAACTATAATGTGGTATTGGAGAATTCAATTCTGGTTCTTTCAGTTTAGTGTTCTGAGTGGCTTCTACATCTGGACAGCCTTCTTTTCCCTAAATTTGGAAAGTTTTATGCTTAAAGTTCATTGAATGCATTTTCTATGCCTTTGACTTGAACTCCCATCTGCCTATGATTTGTAGGTTTTTCTTTTGATCATGTCCAATAGATCTCATATATTGTATCCATACTTTCTGATTATTGTCTTTGCCATTGTTGGAACATCTGTATTCATCTACCTTGTCTTAAAGTTCAGATATTCTGTCTTTAAGTTGATCCATTCTGTTGCGGGAAGCTTTCCATTGGGATTTCAATTTAACTTATTGAGCTTTTCAGTTTTAAATTTCAGTGTTTTCTTCAGTATTTCCATCTCTTAATTGAATTGTCTTTCATGTTATGTATTGATGTCCTTATTTAATCCAGCTGTTAGTTTGGGTTTGAACCCATCCAGAAGTTTATTCATGTCCTCTGGCATGGGAGTTATTGCTCAGCTTGCTTCTGTATTGTTCCAGATGTGGGTTTGGGTGACTAGCCTATGATTTCCTTCCATTTCAGTTTGTAACTCAGGCCAAATTTCCACTTTGCTCTACATTGCTCAGTTCATAGAGTTCAGACTCACAGTTTCTCCCCTCTAACTAGAAGTGGTGGTCATCCCAAGTGTCAGAGTCTAATCAAATGGCTCTTACTCAACAAAAGTGTTCCTGCTCCCTGACCCCATTTAACCATTACTCTGGTTGAATGCAGAGGACATGCTTTTCCAGTCGCTGCCTACATCTGCCCATGCATCAGCTCTGTGTGGCTTTTGTAATTTTCTCCCCTCTCTTAAAATTACTTGTCAATGAAAGTACAGTGTAGATTTTCTGAGTCTTGCTATTAGTCTTAAGTTCTGACCCTTTGTAGTTGCATCTACTTATGCTAGAAGAACAGTGCTCCCCAGCTGGTGCTGGGCCATCTAGAATGGACTCTGGATTTTCTGCTTCTCTTCTACTTTAAAAATTGTTTTTTTTTTCCCTCCTGAAACTAGTATTTTTCTTCCAGTGTCATCCACCTTATAAGATAGCTTCTCTCCAGTTATCCCTTGTTTCATCCTCAGAGAATCTTCCAGCAGGGGTAAGGGCATTGCTCACCATCTTGGAGAAACAACTCTTGTTCTTTTAAGTTGTCCACTGCAGGAGTTATGTGTGTGACTTTCAGCAAGTTGTTTAGCCTCTTCCAGTTTAGTTTTGTTGCCTATAAAATGAGGATAATAAGACCACTTACCTCCCAAGGTTTACATAAAGAATTATTAGCTCTCTCTAGCACGCTCAGAAGAAGGTTTAGTGCCTGTTAAATGTTAATGAGCATCATTCCATCATCACTAAAGATGGTGCTCAATTCTAGGCACTCCCTCAGCACAAGTGAGGTCTTAGCTCCTATCACCAGTATTGCTAAGTCCATAGAACAAATAAAAAGCTACCCCTGACACATGAGGAACAGTGGCCAGGTGACTGGTTGGTCTCTCCATCCTCCCTATACACTTGGAAGAAATGTTGAAAATTTGACATCTGTTGCCTCCAATTTTTTTTATTGGATATTTTCTTTATTTACATTTCAAATGTTATCTCCTTTCCAGGTCTCTCCTAGCCCCAACCTCTCTATCCCATCCCCCGTACCCATGCCTCTATGAGGGTGCTCCCCCACTCACCCACCCACTCCTGACTTCCCACCCTGGCATTCCCTTATACTATGCATCCAACCCCTTCAGGCCCAAGGGCTTCTCTTCCCACTGATGTCCAACAAGGCTGTCCTCTGCCACATATGTGACTGGAGCCATGGGTCCCTCCATGTGTACTCTTTGGTTGGTGGCCCACTGCCTGGGAGCTCAGGGTGTCTGGGCAGTTGACACTGTTGCTCCCCCCATGGGGGTGTAAACCTCCTCAGCTCTTTCAGTTCTTTCTCTAACTCCCCCATAGGGGATCCCGTACTCAGTCCAATGATTGGCTGCAAGCTTCCTCCTCTGTATTTGTCAGGCTCTGGCAGAGCCTCTCAGGAGACAACCATACCAGGCTCCTGTCAGCAAGCACTTTCTGGCATCCGGAATAGCATCCGGGTTTGGCAACAATATATGGGATGGATCCCCAGGTGGGGCAGTCTCTGGATTGCCTTTCCTTCAGTCTCTGTTCCACACTTTGTCTCTGTAACTCCTTCCATGGGTATTTTGTTCCTCCTTCTAAGAAGGATGGAAGTATCCAGACTTTGGCCTTCCTTCTTCTTGAGTTTCATGTGGTTTGTGAATTGTATCTTGGGTATTCCAAACTTTTGAGCTAATATCCACAGTGAGTGCATACTGTGTGTGTGGTTTTTGTGATTGGGTTACTTCACTCAGGATGATATTTTCTAGTTCCCTCCATTTGCCTGGGAGCTTCATGAAGTCATTGTTTTTAATAGTTGAGTAGTATTGTGGAAATGTACCACATTTTCTATATCCATTCCTCTGTTGAGGGACATCTTGGTTCTTTCCAGCTTCTGGTTATTAAAATAAGGCTGCTATGAACATAGTGGAGCATATGTCCTTATTACATGTTGGAGTATTTTCTGGGTATATGCCCAGGAGTGGTATAGCTGGGTCCTCAGGTAATACTATGTCCAACTTTCTGAGAAACCACTAAACTGATTTCCAGAGTTGTTGTACCAGTTGCAATCCCACAAGCAATAGAGGAGTTTTCCTCTTTTTCCATTTTTCCATTTTTCCTTGCCAGCATCTGCTGTCACCTCAGTTTTTGATCTTAGCAATTCTGACTGGTGTGAACTGGAATTTTAGGGTTGTTTTGATTTGCATTTCCCTGATGACTAAGGATGTTGAAGATTTCTTTAGGTGCTTCTCAGCTTTTCCAGTTTCCTCAGTTAAGAATTCTCTCTTTAGCTCTATTTCCCATTTTTAATAGGGTTATTTGGTTCTCTGGAGTCTAACTTCTTAAGTTCTTTGTATGTATTGAATATTAGGCCTCTATCAGATGTAAGATTGGTAAAGATCTTTTCCCAATCTGTTGGTTGCCATTTTGTCCTATTGACAGTATCTTTTGCCTTACAGAAGTTTTGTAATTTTATGAGGTCCCATTTGTTGATTCTTGATCTTAGAGCATAAGTTATTGTGTTCTGTTCAGGAAAATTTCCCCTGTGCTCATGTGTTCAAGGCTCTCCCCCACTTTCTCTTTTACTAGATTCAGTGTATCTGGTTTTATGTGGAAGTCCTTGATCCATTTGGACTTGAGATTTGTACAGGGAGATAATAATGGATCAATTTGCATTTTTCTACATGTTGACTGCTGTTGCCTCCAAGTTTTAAAGCTTATATTCATAAGTATGTATTTAATAGCTCTTTCATGATTTTGTGACTTGCTTTCCCTGTTTAGCATCTTTTAACTTGAACACATCATAAATCAAGACTCATGATTTTTCTCAAACTAGTGGGCAGAATAGATGTGCCAGTAGATATTTTTACAGTGGACCCAAAACTTTTGGTCATCAACACTTTCTAATCTCCTCATTTATTTACCTAACTGAATTCCTAGAAGTAGAATTTATGTACTTCTATCAGCAGCCATGGCTGGCACTTCTCTCTTCTAAGATGGGGCACAGTATCCTGAGCAGTTCCTTTCAAGTCATGCCCCATCCAATGGAGGTGATATCTAACTGAGATTACAAACGTTATTTTAATGACTGCAGTACTAAAAGACATTCCTGATTATTCTCTAAAACCTCCACTGCCCTGTTTTTATACTTGAGATTTTAGTTTAAATATCCTCTGGTTGATCTCCAGAGTGTTGGTTGTTTCTCTGTAGTTATGTTTTAACCACCCGATTCTCCTTAACTAAAATCTCAGCTATGATTTTGTAGATATAAACAAGTTAACTTTTTCCAGTGAAATTAGCCAGAAAACAGCCTTGTGCCCAGAGAAATGGTTCATTTGGAGTAGAGTGGGAGAAAGAGACATAATATTCCATTCTTAAATTCTTGTCTGATCACCTGAAAGATGGGAATTTCATTGAAACGGCACAGTACAAATACACCCCAAAGCCTGAGAACATTCTCTTCCACTATGGAGCCTCTCAGGGCAGAAGGGATAGTGCTCGACAGCTAGGAAAACACAGTACCTCTCAATCTCCCTCTTTTCTCCAAAGTATGTTCTTGGTTTGCCCTTCTACTCCTAAATATCCTCTGTGTCCTTTTCAGTTCAGCTTACAGTGGTCTCCTGAACTCTTCCCTGAGCTGCTCTGACTTTACCAACCTCACCCCCATTAAAAGATTTATGTATGTGCATGTAATCCACTTGTAGACCACTGCCCTCAAAGGCCAGGAGAGGGCATTAAATTCTGTGAGCTGGAATTGTGACTAGGTGGTTATGAGCTGCTCAGTACTGGTAGCACAGCTTGGGTCCTCTGGAGGAGCAATACATGCTTTTGACTGTTGAGCATCTCTTAAACCCCACTCTTGCTTCTCTTTCAATCGTGAAAAGCTCCTGGAATTCCTAGTCCAATTAATTCATGCATCTATCGTTCAGTTATTTATAGAGTAATATTCTTGTATTATAAAGGTAAACAAAATGATTTGCAAACTAAAGTCATTTACACTTTAATTAGATTATCTCAAAAAGTAATAACACAAGTATGGTAATGCATGCCTAATACCAGCACTCAGGAGGTAGAGGCAAGAGGCTCTTAAGTTCAAGATCGGCCTGGGTTATATAGTGAGAAGCTGTCTAGAAAGGAACAGCAAGAAAACAAACTCTTTCCTAAAATAGGTTTGTTTGGCTGCTTGCTTATTTTGTTCTTTATTTTTAAATTTTAATTTTATTTCATTCCATCATACATGAATACATTTTATTTTTTATAAAATTCACTCTAACTCCTGACTCTAGTCCTCCCTATATTCTCCCACACATCTTCCTCCCAACTTCACCCCATCTATGTGTACATGTGTGCTGTGTTAACACATGTGCACATGCATGCATGTGCATGTGTATATATGCATGTACACCCTCACAGACCTACTGAGACTAAATAGTTTTGTTCCCATGCATGTTGATGTTGTTCTGGCTACTATACAATGAACAATCTGAAAAGGGCCCCACCCCTAAAGAAAGCAGACTCTTTCCCACTGCAGCCATTGGCTACTGTGGCATCTCAACTAAGAGTGGAGCCTTTGCTTGAATGTAAAACTAGATTCAGTCTAATCTTGTGTAGGTCTTGTATATGCATCTACGGTTGTAGAGAATTCGTAAGTTCATTTGCCTGTCTTCTCCAAAAGAGACTTTCTCAGTTGTCATTCCTGCCCTCTGGCTCTTACAGTCTCTTCGCACCTTCTTCTGCAATATTCCTCGACCTTGAGGGAAGAGAGTGTGATATAGATGTTGTATTTAAGGATGAGCACTCCAGGTCACTTATTCTTTGTATTTTGATCATTTGTGGTTCTCTATGTCAATCTTTGTCCACTGTACAAAGAAGCTGCTCTGGTGAAGGATCAGAGATGGACTACTTTATAGGCATAAGGATAAGTAATTGGAAGGCAGTTAGATACTATATCAGATTAGCAAACCGATAGTAGAAGCCTCCCTCCTGAGGTCTGTGACCTTTCCACAGTCGTGGGTTCTTGGCCAGGCTGACAGTATCAGGTATGAGTTCCTTTCTGCCTAGTGAATCTTAAAACTAGGGAGATAGCTCTTGGTTATGTCCTAAGACATTGGTGTTACTACTGCACCAATATACATATTTTGCTGGATGAGTAATTATTGTGGTTCTCAAGATTTACAGCTTGGTAAGGAAGTTAGCCCTTTTTCATTCTACTGCCAGCCTTCCCACTTTCTTGTTTTCAATAAAGCTTGTACTGGATTTGTTGGATCTTTGGATTCAAGCTACAGAGAGCACTTTGAAGGCTCTTGTGTATTTTTAATTGCCTTTAAGTCACAGAATACTTTTTCTTTTTTTTTCTTTTTGACTTGTAATGTTGTAGAAAAATATATAGCATAGCTTTTATTATTTGTAAGATATAATTTAGTAGTATCACATACATTTTTAATATTGGGCAACCATTCCCATACCTGATGCGCAAAGCTTTTTATTATCTCCGTGTAAACTTCAGTATCAATACTGTTTCCATTATGCACTAACTTCCTTGTACCCATCCCCTCAGTATCTTCAAACCCAGCTCTTGCTGGATCCTTTAGTTTACTCAAGATCTGCTGCATTGTTTTCGTAGTATCTGCATCCCCTCGCACTTCTACTAATGATGCAGAGAAGGCTCAACTTCTCCATGTCCCTGGCAGCACTGTTTTTTTTTTTTAAATCATAGTCATCCCAGGAAATGTGAGGTAATAGCTCATTTTTGAACTTTCCAGAGTGAATAATAATGCTGATTATTTTCTTATGCTTATTGACTGTTTATCTTGGAAAGATGCCCTTACTTACTTTTGCATTAAATTGTTTGAAGGTTTACTGAATTATAGGAGTTCTTCATATATTTTAGATATTAATTTATTATATATGGTCTAGAAAAGCTATCTTTCATTTTTACATAAAAGCAGCGTCTTAAGACTTCCTTTGCATTGTTCTCGCACTGTCCTCTTGTCCCTTCCCCCTCTCTTCCCATTCCCTTCCCACTCTCTCCACGTGCTCATGTCTGACCTCTCTCTCTCTCTCTTTCTCTCTGTCTTTCTGTCTATACTACTCTCTCAACTCCCGTCCCCATGCTCTGAATAAACTCTATTCTATACTAACAATAACAACAACAACAACAAAACAAAAACAAAAAACTTCCTTTGCATTAAGAATTAATTCTCAGGCTGGAGAAATGGTTTAGTGGTTAAGAATACCAAGTGTTTTTTCCAGAGAATCTGGGTTTGTTCCCAGCATCCACATGATGGTTCACAGTCCTCTGTAACTCCAGTCCCAGGGAATCCAATGTTCTCTTTAAATTTTCAATATTCCTGCTCCATCTCCTGTGTGGGATTGCCAGCATGTGCCAATACACTGAGCTCGAAAGGCCTTACTTCTTAATTTGTTTTTTTCTTTCACTCATAATTTATTTAACAGGATATTTTGTAATTCTCAGAGAAATGGTCTCTGTTTTATTAATAATCTATTATCTCAAAATTCTAAACAAATTGTTTTAAATGATTATAATTTTTAAAACATTTTTTGTAAACTAAAATGAGCAATTTTCATGAATTGTTGAACATGTATGTGAGAAGGTACATTTTCTATTGTAAGAACATGGAGTTGGAGTTTGATGTAGTTATAATAAAGCATATGAATAAATCATCATATATTCACATTCTTTATAGTTCTTTTTTGCCCATTTGATCTAAAGGGTCAGTGTGAAGTGACATTAAATTCCTCTGACACATACATACACACACACACACACACACACACACACATATATATATGTATACATATATATACATATTAATTTGCTTCTTTTTGAGGTATAGTTTTTGTTATATCATTGTGTACATGAAGGGCTTTTCAACATCTAGATTTAAATGTACTATTATTTCTAGAGGACTTTTCATGATTATAGTTTGAGTAATCACTTATATGCCATAGTTATTTGTCTTTAAAGTCTCCAATTGTTTGGATACTTGATCTTCTTAATTATCTCTCACTTTTTCTTTTTTTCTTTTCTCATTTTTCTTTTCTCAATTATTTTCAACACCTGTTTTAGTCTCCTCAGACTGGTCTGGAAAGAAGTTAGGGTCTGAGGATTAGGCTTAGCAGTTAAAAACACTAGCTGTCCCAGAAGACCAAGGTTCAATCCCCAGTTCCCCCAGTGTTTCATAGCTAAATATAACTACAGTTTCAGGAGGATCAATGCTTCCTTCTTGCCTCCACTGGCATTACACACACATGACACACAAACACACAGGCAAAACACTTGCACACATTTAAAAAAATAAAAAAGAAGGCTGGGTAATTTATAAATAGTGATACACCTCTCACAGTATTTTTAGGACAGATAAGTCCTAAAAATAAGATAAGATAATAAGATCAATGGGCTGTCTTGGTTTTGGTACCCAGTGATGGTCCTGTTATTAATGGTCAAAAGTTTGTATATCTTCAGGTGGCACAATGGACATACAGACAAATGGATGCCCCCATGATACATTATTAAGGCAGTAATCCCATTCTGAGTATAGCGCCCACTCGCTCTCCTAAGTGTACCACTCTTGTTACCATTGCTCACATGCAATTTTCAACATATAAGATGTGGAAACATAGAAGTAACAGTGTAGCAACATATCATAAATTTCATCTTAACCTACCCCCTGTGCAACTTGTAATTTCTTCTTCATTTCTAAGACAGCCTTCTCTTTTTCTTCAAAAATTTCCTAACTGCAATACAATTGAGTCCAACTGTAACTTCAATAATGTTGAGTTTCTTGAAAATTTTTCTGTTTTCACTTTTAGTTCTCAAATTCTTTTCTTAAAATTTTAAAGAATAGTGAATTTATGTTTCTATTAAATAAGGAGAATTAATTATTAGTTAAAGATAAGAAATGATAACATTAAGGAAAATCTATCCTAGATGTTGAAGAAAAATTACTTGATTTGTTGTTCAGGTTGGGTAGGAGAAAAGACATAGAAATAAATTCAAACATATATGAAAACCCAAACAATAAAACAGAAAAAGTGGAAAATGGAAATAGTAGAAAATTAATTTATGTCAATACTTTCATAATAATGAACTAGCTGTGACAAGGAACCCTGAAGGAACATAAGAGCTATCAATGTGATCTCTAGTTTCTAGAAATCAGTTTGGGATCTATGTAACATATTTTTTAATGTGTTTTGTAAATTTAATTTTTTTTTTACTTATTCACTTTGCATCTTGCTCACTGCCCCCTCCCAATTACCCCCTCTCCCAACCCATCCCCACCCCTCCCCTTCCCCTCTGAGCAGGTGGGAGCCCCTGGTTATCCCTGCTCCTCTGCCCCCCTCCTGCACCTCCAGCATTTCAAGTCTCTTAGAGTCTAGGTGCTTCCTCTCCCATTGAGGCCAGACACGCAGCCCAGCTAGAAGAACAAATCCTCCAGGCAGGCAACAGCTTTTGGGATAGTCCCTGCTCCAGTTGTTTGGGACCCACATGAAGGCCAAGCTTTACATATGCTACATATGAGCAGGGAGGCCTAGGTCCAGCCCCTGTATGTTCTTTAGCTGGTGATTCAGGCTCTGATAGTCCCAAGAAAGCATCCAGGTTAGTTGACTCTGTTGGTCTTCCTGAGGAATTCCTATCTCCTTGTGGCCAGCAATCCTTCCTCCTATTCTTCCACAGGAGTCCCCAAGCTCCTCCCACCATCTGGCTGTATCTGTTTGTGTCAGCTGCTGGGTAGAGCCTCTCAGAGAACAACATGCTCCTGTCTATATGGTTCAGGAGTCTGATGGAAGGTAGAAGAGAGGTGAGAGGAGAGTCTAATTCTCAAATTCTTAATCATATACATTAAAGAAAAATTTTCTATGCATAAGAATCTTTAATTTACTTTGGAGGTTAGTTATGATTTTTTTTCCTCTCTCCGACCCTTTCTGAGTAGAGCAGAACTACTCAAGAAAGATTAATTTTGTTCACACATTCTTTTTACAGGGTTTTATACTGAACTTTGTTGCGTTGTTGGATTTTGTTCCTAAGCCTTTGGCGGATGAGGGTCTTGTTCCAAGAGCTCCTTCTGTAGCGTTGGGCTGTACAGATTTGCTCGCAGTGCCAGGGATGGGAGAGCAGGATCTTCTTCAAAAATAGGACTATATTTTGTTCCCCTTTATTTATCTCTTTCATTTAACTGCCATATCTCCAAAGGGCACCATATTTTCTGTATTTTTCTTCAGAAAGAAAAAAAAAACTAATGCTTTCCTGAGATTTCTTCTTTCACAATATTTCATTTTCAAGCCCTTCTCTATAGATGGACTTGTATAATGTTGAGTCCTGGCTCTTTGTTGAGTGTTTGGCAGCTAACACTGCCTTTATCTTCTGGAGCATGATCCTCCTGAGCTCTCTTTTCATTCTTATAGATCTGCTCAAGCCACCTCATTCCTCCTGCTAAATCTCAGACATGCAGAATAATGAAGCTCTGTAGGAACTGGAAAACTGGTGTTCTCTTGAGAAATGTGAAATGTATGGCATTTTCAGGTAATCCAAAATGTATGTGTGTAGACTTGGATGTTTTTCAAAACCTACTTTGATGAGGGTTCTTAAATGCTTGAATCTCCTCTATAGCCCACCCGGCAAAGGTAGGGGAAGAAGATGGTTAATAGGACAGGGGAAAGTGGACGTGTTTAGAAGTACCTTTGGGGGCAATTCCAATCTTTGTTTTTAGTAGTCCTGCTGAGTCAGCAGCAGTACCTCAATCCAGAAGAAACCACAAGGCCCCACTGATCAGCACAAAACCATGCTTAAGTGGCAAGAAGCAACCAGAATACCACCAGAAGTTCTTTGGTGCATTTCTCTCTACAATGTCATGACAAATGAAGATCAGCAAAGAAAGCAAGGCAAACCAAACAGCACTGTCCACAGTCTGGTGGGTTATACTCTTTTCAAACATCACATGTTCTCTCAAACATCTGCTTCAGCAAAATATCTCATACATTTTCACCAGACAGCTTCCAGAAAAACGCCACCACATGTCTGTTCTCAGCAAAACATCCTCTCACATGTCTGCCTGCAGCAAAAATCCTGTTATATGACAGTTTCCAGAAAACCATCAAGTGACACAACATGTCTTCTTGTTGTCTTCAACAAAATCAAAAATTACCACTTCATATGTATCAAATATTGGATTATTTATTTCCATTTATTGATTATATAGTTTATACATTTTATTCAACTCACCATAATTACCCTCAATAGAAGATACAAAGTTAATGAGGGTTATTGAACTTTATATTTCTTCTGTCTTTCTCAGTTATTTATCAAATGTAGGCAGCCGCTTGGATCTTAAGCGGCTGCTTAGACACTCATATCCAAGATGGTGGCCATGTAAACGGCTTAACTTTCCCTAACGGTAATGAGCAGAGACACAGGCTGCTTTCTATCCCACGTGGCTGAAGCGGGGATGAGCAGGGCTCCAAGCAGCCTTAATTCTTTCCCTCTGCCCTAGGTGAGCACGCCCGTGCCTCCCTGTAGGCAGCCGTTTGGATGATCTTAAGCGGCCGCTTAGACTATCGTATCCAAGATGGCGGCCGCAGCAGCAATAGACTATTCTACTGCACATGCGCCCCTCCCGAGCAGGTGTATACTGCGCGTGCACCCTCCCGAGCGGGTATATGCTAATGAGGGTTTGACAGGGAACCAATCCAGGAGGACTTGGCAGCTCAAGCTCGGGTATATAAGGGGCTGTCTCCAGACAGTCGGAGTCACTCCACAGAAGTAAGCAGACCTGCAGCACCTAGGAAGAAGAAGAAGAAGAAAAAGAAGAAGAAGAAGAAGAAGGAGGAGGAGGAGGAGGAGGAGGAGAAGGAGAAGGAGAAGAAGAAGAAGCAACATCAAGAAGAACCAAGAAGAACCGTGCCATCAAGAAGAGCTGTGATACTTAAGAACCTAGGAGAGCTGTAATACCTAGATACCTTAAAGAGCTGTAACACTTGGGTACCTAGGAGAGCTGTAACGCAAAAATAAATTTCCTGAGTAAACCGTGAGAGAAGAAGTCTAAGTGTGTTTGTCATTATTGCTGCCATCCGGGCAGCAAGGCGCCGTACAATCAAAGACATATTTAATGGATTGATATGAGTGATTACATCTAAGTAAATTATGATGAATCATTCTGTAACATTTTCCCTGTCTTCCTACTTTGAACAGAAAAGGCTCTATAAATATCTTACTCTCTATTTTTTTTTACTGTAAAAATAATTTATTGGTTAAAACATAATATATCCAAAAAGTACCTTACATGATTTTCAAATAATTTGCATAATTTATTTTATTTATGAATACATAGAAACACTGTGTGTTGGATTGAATGAAACAGTTCATATGTTTGAATACTTGACCCCTAGTTGGTAGAACTGTTTGGGAAGGATTAAGAAATGTGACCTTGCTAATACACCCAGGATCAGAGGTGAAGAGGACATAACATCTGTCTCAACACAGGGATTAACTGGGACCAGCAGGACTAGGCAAACAGGAACTCTGCCAGCCCAGTGGCTCGGGTTGCTTCTGGTCTGTCTTGGCTGGCAGGTGCCCTGAGTAGACCTTGGGCACAAACTCTGAAGCTAGTCCCAAAACACCCAGAGTAAGCTCCACTCTCAGGTGCTCTAATAAGCCCAGGATCCCAGGATCCCAGAATCACAGGATCACAGAGACAGCTTGACTCTGAGGAGTTCTGACACAATCAGGATCACAGGAAGGACAGGCTCCAGTCAGGTTTAGCAAGGGCAGGTAGACCTACAAATAACCAGATGATGCAGGGCAAGCATAAGAATATAAGCAACACAAACCAGGTTCCTTGCCATCATCAGAACCCAATACTCCCACCATAGCAAGTCCTGGACACACCATCACACCAGAAAAGCAAGATTCAGACATAAAATCACTTCTCATGATGATGATACAGGACTTTAAGAAAGACATAAATAGCACCTTCAAAGAAATTCAGGAGAACACAGGTAAACAACTAGAAGCCCTTCAAGAAGAAACACAAAAAGCTCTTAAAGAACTACAGGAAAACACAACCAAACAGGTGAAGGAAATGAGCAAAGCCATCCAGAATCTAAAAATGGAAATAGAAACAATAAAGAAATCAGAAAGAGAGACAACCCTGGAGATAGAAAACCTAGGAAAGAAATCAGGAGTTGTAGATGCAAGCATCACCAACAGAATACAAAAGATAGAAGATAGAATCTCAGGAGTAGAAGACACCATTAGAAAACATTGACACAACAGTCAAAGAAATTCAAAAAGCTAAAAGCTCCTAACCCAGAACATCCAGGAAATCCAGGGCGCAATGAGAAGACCAAGCCTAAGGATAATAGATATAGAAGAGAGTGAAGACTCCCAAGGTAAAAGAGGCCAGTAAATATCTTTAGCAAAATTATAGAAGGAAAGTTCCCTAACCTAAAGAAAGAGATGCCCGTGAACATACAAGAAGCCTACAGAACTCCAAATAGACTGGACCAGAAAAGAAATTCCTCCTGTCACATAATAATAAAACACCAAATGCACTAAACAAAGAAAGAATTTTAAAAGCAGTAAGGGAAAAAGGTCAAGTAACATATAAAGGCAGGCCTATCAGAATTATACCAGACTTCTCAACAGAGACTATGAAAGCTAGAAGATCCCGGGCAGATGTCATACAGACCCTACAAGAACACAAATGCCAGCCCAGGCTACTATACCCAGCAAAACTCTCAATTACCATAGATGGAGAAAACAACATATTCCATGACAAAATAAAATTTACGCAATATCTTTCCACAAATCCAGCCCTATAAAGGATAATAGATGGAAAACATCAACATAAGGAGCAAAACTAGAAGCAAGAAAGTAATCTTTCAACAAACCCACACAAACCTAATTCCACCTCTTACAACAAAAGCAACAGGAAGTGACAATTAATTTTTCTTAATATCTTAATGTGAAAATTAATATTACCAACATATCCTAATCGATTGAAATCCAAAAATATGAGGAATTAGAAATTTGTTGATTGTCATTCACTAGTCTCTCTAATTTGGTACTTAGAGAAATAGGTCCAGTATTATACAATCCATATACACCTTCAGCTTGTTTGTTCGTGACAGTGTCTTGCTGTGTACAACATAATGGTCTTGAAATCTTGTTTCTCCTATCTCAGCCTCTCTATTAGTAGTATTGTTTATTTCATGTTTTTACACTATACTATGGTTTTCAGAACAGCTTACATATTTCAAAAGTATTTATATACCCAAGGGAGACATAGACAATTAACTTGGGAGGGGGATTGTAAAGACAACAAAGAGTGAGACTGAATGCTGTGCTTGACATTTGTAACTCTTGTATCAAGTTTGAAGAAGAGGACTTTATAAATTATTCTTTCTCTGAGATGAATGCTTTTCCAAATTATCATAGCCAATGAACCAGATTCTTACCCTCACCTAATGTCTGTGCCACCCTCCAAGCAGAACCATTGTTCATTGAAACAGTTGGTGAAAGACTTTATGGATAGACCATCTTAATACACATACCATTTCTTAAATGAATGTAACCTGTTCTCTATGGATTGAGAATAAAGTCACTCACTCAAGTCAAATAGCTTTGACCATAGCAGGAAGTCTGTATCCAAAATCGTGCCTACAGTTTATTCCTTGGTGCAGCAGAACTGTCAACTCTCAGCTTAGCTACGATGGAGGTAAAATCCTTTCGTGATGTGAGGGTCATTGTAGTACAACCTTACTACAATGAATTCCAATGTCTAAAAAGTCTTCTTATTTTGGGCTTTTACCACAGTAAGAGCCAAGATTTTAAGCTCTAGTAAATATAAAACAAACAAACAAAAAGACCTTACATATTTATATTCATTTAAGAAAATGCTGCCGGGCGGTGGTGGCGCACGCCTTTAATCCCAGCTACTGGGAGGCAGAGGCAGGCGGATTTCTGAGTTCAAGGCCAGCCTGGTCTACAGAGTGAGTTCCAGGACAGCCAGGGCTACACGGAGAAACCCTGTCTCGAAAAAGCCAAAAAAAAAAAAAAAAAAAAAAAAAAAAAAAAGAAAATGCTAGTAGTGATGTATTATTTGAAATATACAGTTAATATGTTTGTAGTTATTTAAAATTTATATTAAGAAAAACATATGTATTTTCAGTATTGCTGTAGACAAGCATCTACATAAGACTATTAAATTGATTGTTGTGTTATATCAAACAGCTTTTATAATACTCATTTTATTGTTATAATATTTTATAAATTTTAAAGAATATGACAATAAAAGATATTGTAGGTATTGAAGGGGGAATCCTGGGAGGAGTTGGAGTACAAAAGGGAAACAAGAATGTGATTTAATTCTATTTACTTAAAATATGTTTTTAAATGTTAACAAATTCAGATAAATTGAAATCTTGAAATCATATAACTTTTTTCCTCATAATGCAATAAAACTTTAAAAAAGAAAAAAAAATGTGACCTTGTTGGAGGAGATGCATCATTGGAAGTGGAATCTGCAGTTTCAAATAACTCTTGCCATTCCCAGGTTGCTCTTTCTGAGTCCTTCTTGTGGATCGAGGTGTGAGCTCTCATCTGTTCTTGCTGTCAAACCTGTACTCTACCACTGTGGACTCTAACCCTCTGAAACCATAAACCCAATTAATAATTTTTTTTATACATTGCCTTGGTCATGGTGTTTTATCAAAGCAATAGAACAGTAACTAAGACATACTGGAAATGAGGGGAAACAAAGAATAAAGTATATATTTAGTAGCATGACAAAGCCAGTGCTCCCTGCCTGCTTTTCATCTGTCTGAGACAAGGTGTTGCTATGTAGTCCAGACCAGCCACAAAAACATTTAACATAATAATCTTGTTAAATGAATTCACCATTATTCCTAGCACACTCTGGTTGGTTTGGTTGGTTCTGTTGGCTCTGCTGGCTCTAGGAACAGAGGAGAATAATTTACTAGGAAAGTTGACACGTCTAGCATCACTCTAATACCTAGGGAAGTTTGGGCTGGACACTTAAGGTTCTTTGGCCATGTGATTCCTCAGAGACAAGATAGGAATTCAAAGAAGTTAATATTTCAAATATTGTCAACATTCCATGGGAATTCTCTCAAAAGACTCAGAGGCAGGCAAGTCACAAGTCCTTATTCCCTCTTCTCAAGCATTTAAATATGAGCTATATAGGAAGCATCAGTTTGACATTCATGGATGCTGCCAAACATATAGCAGATTGGAAACTCAGCACACCAAAGGTATTCCTCCTATCTATGTGGGCTAATTAATCCCTATTTGATAATGTGCCCTAGATCTGAGAAATGGAATGTTTCTTCTCCAAGGCTCTTCCACATTCACACTAGGCCCACCACTGGCTGGCTGGCTGGTTGTAGCCAGTACATACTCTACTCTCACCATATGTGTGTCTTTTCCCTTCGTACACTTCACTATTCAAAGCCTTCCTTGTTTGCTGGTGGATTACAACTCCAGCTGTAAGGTTTACTCTTCCACAGCTCAAGACTCCAGCAAACCAGTTTCCTTCTGTCATTAATACCATACATTGTGGCCTAGGAATGATAAAGCTGGAAAATCAAGGCTTAATATCAGCCAAGAGTGGAGGGAAGATATTCCATAAAGAAAGGGAAGGAAATATTTTGTTCTGTTTGATACAAGGTCTATGTAGTTCAGTTAGGCTCAAGTTCATGGTAATTCTCTGGCTTCAGCCTCCCAAATATGTGTGTGTGTGTGTGTGTGTGTGTGTGTGAGAAAGAGAGAGAGAGAGAGAGAGTTACACACACACACACACACACACACACACACACATATGTATATTGTTAAAACAAAGTAACTTTCCTATACTTAATACTAAGAGAAAAGGATAAGACTAATACACAAATATAATCTAGACATTGATAGGACATTCAATAGGGAAAAGAAAAAGAAAAACTCAAACCAAACATCCCCTTGGACAGAATTCAGAATGATCAGAAAAGGAAAAGGAAAATTCTCCCCTCTGAATTATGGAGGAAGTTTGGTAACATATGTGCCTGGAATGAAGAGTTGATGAATAAAAGATATGGGGTTGTCTTGTGCCTTTCAAGAAAGCAAGAGATAAAGATGCTGCAAGATGAGCCAAAGGGGAGGTGGGGCTGGTCCCAGAGGGCCAGAGAGATAAGACCTCCATCCTACAGAGCTGACAGAAAATATCCTGGGACATGTTATAGATTCACTGTGTGGTATGGAATATTGGGAAGTTGTGAGGGTCCAGCAGAGAATCAAATGTTTCCCAAGGCTTTGGGTACTTGCTCCGAAGAAATCTTAGTGTTAAGATTTGTGAGATAAATTGGTTTTGCCTAATTAGGTCACCTAGGAATACATGGGGTTTGTATGTATTTGCCCAAGTAAAGTTTGACACGAGCATCATACAATATTTTCTGTTAATTAGATTTCTCCACATAGCATTGTGGTGAGAGCACTTGTATTTTATGAAACCTCAAGAGTACTGGTAAGGAAGAATATGCCATCCAGAGATATTTTGCAAACTAATTACCTGAGGGGATTCAGAGAAATTCACGCAGATGGATGTACTACACAAGTAATAAGCTTTTATAAAGCATGAAGTAGTCTAATTACAAAGCAATTATTATAATGCATGACAGTTTTTAATTCTCTTCCTTATTTTGTGTGATACTTAGTTTTTATTGGAAAGCAAAGCAAAACATAGAAGATTTTGTCTACTTCTAGTTCCACCTTTTAATTATTCCTTAGTCATCTTGATTGGCCAGCAGTTTTAACTCTAAATACTATTCATAAACAACTTTAATTTGTTTAAAATTTAACTGGTAATGAATACATATTCACCTTTGAGTCTTAAAACCATGTTGATGACTTCCAGATGAACAAGTTGGAGCTGCTTCCATCTGGCCCTGTGCTTTGTGCAGATCCTATTTTGCTTAAAATTCCCTCCCTGCCTGAAGACACACAATGCTCATCACTTACGCTATAATTTTAAAGCTGTTTATTAAATATTTCTTTGAAACTTTTCAGAACAATGTAAGCATTACAGAAACCATGCGTTCCTGGCTTTTATTTTGTTTTGGCATTACATCTGAAATAAAATGGAAAGCCTACAGAAATTGAAAATGCAACAGTTTTGGGCTGGAGAGATGGGTCAGTGGTTAAAAATACTGTTCTTCCAGAGGACCTGGGTTTCATTTCCAGTACACACAGCGTGGCTCCCAACCATCTATAACTCTAGTTCCTGGTGATTTGATGCTTCTGGTTCCCTCCGGCACCAGGCATGTATGTAGTACACAGACATGTTTGGACAAAAATCTCATGTACATTCTTAAAAGTTGAAATGCAAACATTTTCTCTTTTGTATTTCCAAGACAGTGTTCTGTAAATTTGACCTTAAACAAACATGGAAAGAGCAAATAGAAAAAAGTAAGACTGAAAGTGACTCTTAGAGCATTTCCTCTGTGGGCTTGTCAGGTGAGTGTCAGGTATGGCGGGCTGCTATGATATGTACAGTGCAGATTCTTTTATTTTAAGTGATTCTCACTAAAATTATTAGCTGAGTAGAATCACTTCATGCAATCATTTTATTCTGCAGGCATAAATAACATGGGAGTGAATTTCCAGGAAGAAGGCATTTCACCTGTTCCTTCTGTACAGCCAGAGAAAGGCTATATAATGTTTTTTTTCCAAGTGGGTAGAAACCATACCCAAATTAGAAACTGGAAATGCCGATCCTTGCTTTCCTCCCAACCTTGGTGGGACTCTCTGTTTGACTTGGTTATGACTGTTGGTAGGTGTGGAGGGATCGGTTGGGAGGAGCTAGTGGACAATACTCTCCACAGTAGAGATCCTGTTTTAACTCTTCCTGTTTCTGTGATAAAATATCCCAACAACAGCAGTTGGAAGGAGGAAGGCTTTGTTTCTGCTCACAGTTCCCAGTACAGTAAAATCAGAGAAGCCAAGGCAGAGGATTTGAAGCAGCTGGTTAATTTACTTCCCCAATCTTAGTAATCTCATTGATCTAAACAATAGATTAGCAGTGTGAAGGCATTGTTGGAAGTGAACAGTGGATTCCTAGTTGATGGAAGTAGACCATTGTGGACAGCTCTAGGGGAGCTCTCTCCTGACTGGGTTCCTTCCTGCGTTCCCTTTCTTTGCTTCCTGTTCACCATGAGTAAAGTAACTTCTGCCACATGCTTCTGCTACCTCAAAGGTCTACCCAAATGAATATACTCTAAAAGGACACTTAAGACCATTAAAACAATGGTCCCATATACCCAAAAGATACTGCAACATGTAATAAGGACACATGCTCCACCATGTTCATAGCAGCCTTA
>NW_022196900.1:47359722-47363409 GCF_008632895.1 Mastomys coucha | reverse complement strand
ATTGAACTGAGTACAGGGTCCCCAGTGAAGGAGTTAGAGAAAGGACCAATGGAGCTGAGGGGTTTGAAAAATAAAACAATAGCCCCAAAGAAATTAGAGTTCCTAGGAATCTCATGCTGGGTGAAGAAAGGGGCCCCTTGAGAGAGATTTCACATAGTTACAGCAACCTGTCAGAACACCTTAGAGAATGAGACTGAAGCCCAGACAACACTGGGTGATGGTATGTGGGATCACAGGGTGACCAGGATTGCTTAGACTTGCACATCCTTGGGGTTCTGTTTAAACTTTAATCTTTTCAGGACCCTGAAGAGGACATGGATGAGTCACGAGATCTCTTCATGCCTTTCCCCAATGTTTCTCCTTCTTCCTTTATTTGCTTTTTACTATTAATTTAGTTCTAACAGGCTTATTTAGGGTGACTAGCCAAACTTGCCTTGGGATACAGTCTATCGCTTCAAAGTTTAATAACATGATCATGAGATCAGCAGAGCCAAGAACTTACTTGAAACCCAGTTTAACAAATTTTTTTTCTCTCCTTAAGTTGTTTTTGTCAGTAATTCTGGTCATAGCGATAAAGAGCTAACACAGGTATGTATTTTCTCTTATGTAGCTGGACTGTTTAAATCAGCTGTCCAGTTTTTTTATGTTAAGAATTACAAGACAAACTAGTGTGGTTACCACCATGGGTAATTGGTTGATCAAGTGTCTTAGTCACGTGGTTTCTTTTTGTCATCCTGAGACCCAGGACTGTCTCACCACTGTGATTCCAGAACTCCTGCTCTTTAAACTCAGCCTCCCCTGCATCTTTTCCATCTCTAGTGAAATTCTGTAACCGTTTCTGTTCTCTTTTTCAGGTTCCCTCATCTGTCATCTTTTGTATCCCTCAATATAAAGTCCTCTACTGGGTCTGGAAGTGTTTTCTGTCTAAACAGGGTGCTGCAGTGCCCAGTATGGCTTCCCTACTTACCATCTTAGGACATGAGCTTTCTCTCTGTTCAGATACCACATGGTTTAGTTTTATTATTTTTAAAATATACTCAGAATTTTTTATGGCCTAAGCTCTCAGATCATGTGTATTTTCTGAAATTGGATATACTCACATTCATAAAGTAACTGTATATATCAGACTAAATTAAACAACTGATATAATAATACACTGTAACCACATATACCACACTAACTTAAACAAATGGTATAGATGTACATATTACAGCTCTCCCATGGAATCCAAGGTATGTGGCTGCATGATTTACGCCTAGCAATCTGCAAAGAGCTTCTTAAAAACCACCCCGCTGATCTCACATTAATTGTGGAATAGCCATTATTTTTTTCCAGTCAAAAATATTTAAGACCTTTAAAAGTAATATGTTTATATAGGAAATTTGCAAAGTGCCAACAGAGAGAATCAAGCAAAAATGTCTCAAGTCCCCATGTTCCAAAACAATGTTGTCAAGCCTTGTGTTTTACACGGTGCTTTTCTTCTACAGAGGCTTTGGTGAGAATGTTTGTCTGTCTGTTGGCAGCCAGAACTGTGACCGTGAAGCAGGAGGAGGAAGAGGAGGATGCTGAGGAATGCTTCCATGAAATGGCTGAATTTCTAGGAATCATGGAACAACCACCGTGATTTTCTTGTTTGCTATGCTCAAGTTGATGTCCTCTGATTCTCAAAGTAATATAATTATGAAGGAGTGACACTATTGATATTTTAAATATGGGCAACCTACTTCAGACAGGTGAGACAATTTGGCTAGGGTGGCACAGACGGGACATCCTGGATAACTGAAGTCCACAGCTGATGGGACTTGCAAGCAGGTGTTTCTCTTTCTCTCTTCCTCTTTCTCTTGTTCCTCAAACTACTAATCAACAGGATCACCCACAGGAGTGTAGTCTATCAGGTTGGAATTCTTTTTATTTGTAAATGTGTAGTCTGTTGAGATCAGGCCTGGGGCTTTGGACCTCTCCAAAGCCTGTTAAAGCTCGCATGCTTTCTTTGTATGGTCCATAAACGTCTAGACTCTGTTGGCTGTCTTTCTGCCTTGTTATCTATTTAACGCTCAGTTGTTAGCAGCAGACAATCACTCCAAATGCTGAGAACCGGCAATCACAAAGATCCCAGCAGTATTGAGATATTATTGACAAGGGAATGTCACTGTTTGGTTAGTTGGTCTCTTCTGCTTGAGGGGTCATCCCTAAAGACAAGGCCTCAACTTGCATCCCATGCACCCTTTGAGCAGGTTAGCATTTCAAGGCAGAGTGAGAAAATTCTAGAACCTGAAGCTGATAGCCCCAGCTAGCACGTTGGATGTGCTTACTTTCTTAAACCTGAGTTGTGGTCAAAACTGGACACAGCTGTCCTTTCTCAGGGAGATTTCCTTTCCAGACTGTGTGTTTGGATTTCAGCTCATTGTTTAATAGTTCTAGAATTCAAGCTGTCATCTTGAGGCAAGAAGGTTAGCACTCGGCTTAAGGTGGACGGGAGGTCCACGCTTCTCCCTTCCTCACTGTTTCTTTGTTTTCCTTTCCATTTGCCTGCAAACTCAACAAAACTGAAGCTCAGTTGAAACACAGGCTGTTTTTACACCCCGTGGGCTGAAAAGTTGATTTACTGAACAATATGTGGAGTTTCCAAGAAACAGAAATAGCCACAGAGAGTTTTAAAAATCAGCTAAATATGACAGGATTATGAGAGGGAAAAGAAGTCTTATGTGAGATCCTTTGGTTCTTAGATGAAATCCCCAGAGGGGTTCTAAAGCTCATGTGCATCATCAATGGTCATTCTGAACCATCCTGTAAATGCCCTTTATACAATATCTGTTAAGCGGGAGAGCTAAAATCAGCTCCTGTTTTTGTGAAACACCAGGCTGGGGCACTTCTATTCTGCTGTGATTCACAAGTGTTGATTCAAAATGTCAGAAAGATGATTAGCATTTGCCAAGTCCACGCTTTGTGAATACACAATGCTGGACACAGTGGATGATAATGGCTCTCTCCCTCCTCTCTGGTGGAGGGCACATACATGCTATCCTGTGATGGAAGTGAGACTCTGATGGGGAGTTATAGAGCTTCATGCAGCAGCACTATAGAGGAAGGAATGCGCTAATTTGAGTTGGGGCATTTTGTGAAAAGCTCCTTGGTGGTGTGATTCAAAACCAATTTGTAGAACCTGGAAGGAGTAAAATTAACTGATTGGAGAGTACTTTCTAGAAGGTCTAAGGTAAACCAGATTCCATTGCATGGAGAAATAAGAGCCACACATGGGCTTCTCCCTCCACTTCCTTTACCCAAATGTACAGATAGGTGGCATTCCCATCTTGCCTTGGAGTTAAGCAGTGTTCTGGCAAATGGAAAGTTAAGTGACATATGTCTTTTCTTCTAAGATTCTTGGGTTTGCTTAGCTAATCGAATGCAGAGAATCCAACAAATGCCTGGGAGGACTTTCCAGATGGTTATCCCATCAAATGGAAGGAGTCAGCATGCTGGAAACAGAACAGCCTGGTCAGGGAGCAGGTATCATGGGTGAGCCACTCGTCAGTGCTGTGGCAGCCATGGGGATGGAGCACTGCAAAAATGTGTCTGACAAATCTTGGAAATCGCCAGGAAAGATTCACTTGCAAGAGTCATGGTTAATAGTCATCTTAACCAGCAAGAAGGCTCAGATTAACAAGAGTTATGGTTAATAGTCATCTT
>NW_022196900.1:47343699-47358961 GCF_008632895.1 Mastomys coucha | reverse complement strand
GATTAACAAGAGTTATGGTAATGGTCATCTTAACCAGCAAGAAGTCTCAGATTAACAAGAGTTATGGTAATGGTCATCTTAACCAGCAAGAAGGCTCAGCTCAACAGATGCCAGGGCTAGGAAGGAAGTAAGACCCTTCCATCTGTGAGCCATTTCCCGCACACGGTTAAATTTATGCAGCTGCTTAACTTGGGGTTGTAAGCAAACATGAGAAGCAATGAAGGAGGCTTTCTCTGCCAAGGAGTGTTCTCAGACATTTTATAGCTTACAGGAAAGGAGGAAGATTGTGCTATGAGGAAGATCTGAAGCTTTCTGGTTAAGGAATACCACCTGCCTCCTTTTTGAGACAGGGTCTCACTGTGTCACCCTGGCAGCCTAGAACTTGCTATGTAGACCAGGCTAGCTTGCCTCTGCCTCCTGAAAGCTGGGATTAAAGGTGTGTGCCATCACACCTGGCTCAGGACTACTTAAAACAGAATGAACTTTTATATATATTTTAAATCTTAATTTAACCTTTCAAGGCAAATACATTTATTCATTTTAGTTAAACAAAATAAAGATGTTTATAAACTGCAAAGTGGATTCCATAAATGTACCAAATAAATACGTGAATTCTTTATTATAAAGTTTATTTGAACTAATATAACTAAAATGGACTTTAAAACTTTTTTAGTTAAAGTATAATATTTCCTCCCCTAATACAAATAGGGTAATACATGTTTATTTTAGTTAAAAATGGAAAATATTAAAAAGCCAAGGAATAAAGCAATAATTATTTATAATCCTATGTTGCCGTAATGGCTTTCAAAAAGTAGTCATTCTCGTGTCTCTGTATGTAATGTTGCATAGACACAATGTTCCTTCTGTATGGTTGGCTTAATTATACAATACAAAACATGAATGCGGATGGAATCTGTTTTATGGCAATTAATTTTCTGTTCTGTTCTGCTCTGTTTTGTTGAGAGAGGGACTCATTTCATTATGCAGAACAACCTGACCTGAAACTCAGGATCCTCCTACTTCAGCCCCTCAAAGGCTGAGGTAACAACCATGAGCCATTACAACTGGCTACCCCTTATAGACTTGAGTTTTAAGGGATAGCATAACATTTTTGTGTTTGGGGATTTCATACACAAATATACTCTATTTGCATTATTCACACCCCAAGTCCCCCTAACCTTTGAATATGTGAGCACAAGAGAATTGTTACCTTTCCCCGTAAAGTTAGACACTGGTATCTTCTGGGAATCTCATCATCACTTTTGATGAGGGTATTTACCTGGGTTTGCAGGTTGTTTTTTGTTTTTTGTTTTGTTTTTTTTTTTTAAGGCTAGATATTTAAAAAGTATAAAAAAATTAAAATAGAAAGCATCTCAGTGTGTGTGTAAAAACCAGTCCCTCTCAAAGATTACAGTACTCAAGTTCCTTACTAGCTGAATACGAAAGCATCAGCTTTGTAATATTTTTGTCAAAACTGAACAGCAGCATTAAAAAAAAATCCATACCGCTTTTATCGTGTGTCAAAGTCTCAAGGACAATAAATTCATGCTATATTTGGCAACCTATTTTCAGTTGGCAAAATGGCTGTCTCCTGCTGAAGTGGGTATAAATATTTCATTTTAAGCAACTGTTGGCACTCTCTGATGACAGTGTGGGGTTAGCCAATCGTGTTTAGTACAAGCTGTGCTAAACCATGAACAAACCATCACAAATCTCAGTGACTTCATGTCACAGAATAATAGTTCCTTTTTAGGCCTCAGGTACTGACAGTCAGTTTTAAGTTTGTTGCCCATCATAACACTTGAGGAGAAGATAGAAAATCATATTCATTTTTCTCTTCTTTTCTTTGTTTTTGGTATTCATCTAGAAGAGCCACATTCTGTCTTTGCTCACATCTCTGTGGCTCTTGCTAGTGGTATGGATGGCTACAGTGAGTGTAAGGGAGTAGAAAAGGAGAATGGGTAGAGATGTCCAATGGTCAGGACTCGTGGTACCACACTCTGTCTGCCCTTAGTCTTCGAGGGGGCCATACCCATGGCTAACTTCTTTGTAGTGGCCCTAGGTGCATCTCTTGCTATTATCTTCTCTGCTGAACTTCTAAGAAAAAGCTCAACAAACTTTGACCTTAGGCTGCCTGCTTGTTTTTGTATGATCTGCTAGCTAAGAACTTTTTTTTCATTTTAAAGTAATCTGAATAAAAGGAAAATTAGTATTGAGTATAGCCTGAAAATTATGAAATTCAAATGTGTGCTCATACATAGTCATATTGGAATATAGCCATATGCCCTTGGCTATGTATTGTCTATTGCCTATGACTGGTTCCAAGATCTGGTGTGAAAATGGAGACTCTCTGACTGAGATGTGTGACTTCAGAGCCCAAGCCCTGAGCTTAGACATGGCTGTCTTCCTCACCACTTCCTGGGAGGTGTTTATTCCTAGATGTTTCACATGTAGCTAGATGGAAGCAGACTTTTAAAAACAGCAGTGTATCTGTTGTACAGTTGTGCATAGTTACACGGTTGTGCAGAGCCACCAATAGAAGAATGATGAGGATGGAGTCCCAAGAGCTAGCCTGGGCTAGGAGCAGGCTAAAGGAAAAAAAAAAGAAGAAGAAGCACTGGAAGTATGGGGGGGGAGGGGGCTTGCTTGAAATAGAGGCTTCAGTCGCATGGTGGATTAGATCTAGATGAGTTTCTTACTAGACCTTTAAACCCCTTGAAGATATATCATGTAAATCTGTTCAATATTTTAGAACTAACATGGATTTAAACATAAGCCTTCAGTAACTGCTAATAAAATACACACATACTTATATACATGTATTCATACATAATAAGGAAAGATTAATTCTTCAACTAGGGGAAAGAATACTAGATTTTGCAATCTACTTTCCCAGAACATTGTTGCTGGGAGTATTTCCCTTCCAACTTTGATTTGTTAAAAAAAAAAAAATTAAGTTTCTCTTAGAGAGGTTCCATGTGCGTGTAAATGGAGCTGGCTGGCTTTCTGGCAGACTTGCTTGCTATGCAGTGTGGGGTATTTGAGAAACATGGGTTCATTTGTTGTCAACATATTACTTATGCTAAAATGAGGACCCCTGAAGTAAGGCATTCTCTTCTAATCAGTCCTAAGTCACATCCAAATCTTATTGGAGGATGGTCTTTCCTAACCTGCGTCACAGTCCAAGGCCCTGGAAGGAAGCCTTTAGGTAATCCAAGAGTGGATTTTCCCCCATTGGAAAACAGACACCCTTGCTCTTTTCCTTTCCTGAGACAGTACCAGGTGTTTTAAAAATTTATTCATTTTTATGTGCATTGGTGTTTTGCCTGCATATATGTGTGGGGGTGACCGTCAGATCTTGGAGTTACAGACAGTTGTAAGCTTCCATGTGGGTGTGGGGATTAGAACCAGGGCCCTCTAGAAGAACAGTCAGTGCTCTTAACTGCTAAGTCATCCCTCCAGCCCAGGTTAGTTTTATTTTAATAGAATATTTTTGAATATTTGAACATTTTATTCATTAATAATAAAATCCTTATGATAAAATGCCATTTGTCTATGGAATTTAAACCCCCAGTGGGTTTCTATTTTGTTCCATTGGTCACGTCTGTTTCTGTGTCAGTGCCAGGCTGTCTTCAGTACTATAGCTCTATAACATATCTTGAGATCTGAAATGGTAATCCTTTCAGGACTGTTCTTTTTGCCAAAGATTACTTTGGCTATTTGGGGTCTTTTGTGGTTCCAAAAGAATTTAGGATTTTATTTTTCTATTCTCATAAAGAATGTTGTGGGATTTTTATTGAGATTACATTGAATCTGTAAACGGCCTTTGGTAGAATGGCAATTTCTGCAATACCAAGTCTAGGAATCTGCAAGCATGGGAGATCTTTCCATTTTTCTACCATCTTTCTCCATGTCTTCCTTCGGTAATTAAAAGTTTTTAATTGCAGAGGTCCTTCATTCTCTTAGTTAGGGTTATTAGATATTTCACCCCTTGAGGCTGTTGTGAATGTGAGGGTTCAATGAGTTCTTTCTCAGTGTCAATGTGTAGAATGGTTACTGTTAGTTGACCTTGTATCCTGTTACTTTGCTGAAATTGTTCCATAAGTCCAGCCATATAATCTAGAGGAAAACAGACTACTGCCATTTCCTAAGTCAGTACAGTTAACAGCTGTATTATAAATATTTATCCCTATACCCACACCTAACCAAAGGTAGCTTATCCCTATACCCACACCTAATCAAAGGTAGCTTTCACAACTTTTCAAAGAATCTTCTATTTGCAGGAGACAGATACTATTACAAGAACCCACACCTGGTCAAAATGCAGAGATATAATAGAGCATGGGATGATCTGAACCAGATGATTCATCTGCATTATATCCCCTACACCTACAGCTCATGGATCAACACAGAAGAGGAGTCACGCTGCCTAGTTGTGTTCCTCTGTGATGTCATCTCCCTAATACTGCCAGAATAGGGCCCAACTGTGTCCCACCCTTGAGAATCTGTGGGTGGATTTTTCTTTTTCGAAGAAATTCTTATTGTAGTCTTCTTTCTTGTGATAAACATCTCTTCTGAAGGTACAACTCAGGTTGTAGGATGACTTTTATAAGTTAGATTCTGTTTGGTAACAAGTGCATGAACATCTTTTTGAGCACTGGCCAAACTGGAAATAGTTCCTTTCTCTTCCTTTAGTTCAAATTTATTTCTCTTAAAGTAATACATAAGAAAAATTTTGATGTCAGGATCTAAGAAACTACATTGCCTCAGAACATTATTACATAACACAATATTCTGTATTACCATATGGCTTTCAGCCCTTCATGGAATTTTTATCTTTGGTGTATCTAGCAGATTAAGGTTTCAACTTTGGGGAGAGGGCAGTCGTAGAGACTTCTCCATTGTATTTAATAGAGGAATGGCTCTGCATCTTTTTATAAATGTCCTCTGGTGAGAAATGATTGGCAGGAAAGATATCCAAGTATAACTTCGTGCTTCTCTTGTGGTGGGTCCATGATGTGTTTATTCTTCAGCATCAGTGTGAAAAACCATACAGAAAAGTTTCAGACAAGCAAGACTCTCTGGGACTTGGCAAATATTATGTGTTCAATATATTATAAGAAAGCCAAGTAAGAACCTTACAGAGATAGATATCCAGAACTCAAATTACCCCATGCTAAAATAACATTTAATAACCAAATTTGTTCATTTCTATACTTTTTTATAAAGCTAAAGAAAAATATTAATTTTGTTGTAAGTGTTAACATGGAAAATCTGACTGAAGATTTTTCTAAAATACTGTAGTAAGTGGTTGGTTGGAGGTAATATTTGCAAAGCAAGTTCAGAAAGGGAATGACTGGCATGGACCTGAGGCATATGCTTCAAAAGGAGTCAGTCTCCTGAGGTAGTCAGTCACTGACATCTCCTAGCTCAAATGTGTTCCAGATTGGTCTCTGCTAAAGTCTGTGGAGAGATCTGTGTGCTTTCTTTATTCAGGCATAAAGGTGCCCAAAGAAATATTTTGTTATTAGCTAAAACTAAGATTAAACATTATTTCCTGGCCTCTCACAGACTGGGTTATTTCGGGGATCCTTTGTTCCGCGGGGTGATAAAAGTTCTGGCCTGGTGGGCAAAGAATTCAGCGAGTGACAAACAGAAACGACAAATGGCCACATTGTTCTGTTTTGCAAAGCATGCTCTACCCATTCAATAACTACTGCTTTTCCTGTTCAGCCCCCAAGAAACAGTAATATGTCTGCTCACTGAATGCAGATTAAATTTCTGAGTTTCATAGCTCTTCATATTGGCCACCTTGAAAGACTGAGAGATAGTACCAGTTTATCTTTATAAAATGTACCCACTTCTTCAAACTCTTGAGATATTTGGTGATATGAGTCCATACAATGATTGTTTATGGAGACCCTTTTTTTTAAGTTTGTGTTTTGGTGGACACCCCATGACTCAGAAGAAGAGCTAAGAATAGAGTTGGCCTCCAGGCAGATGAGTCACAACTGTCCCTCATTTCTGCCTAAGCCTCCTAGATCTTTAACCCTCATCCCACTGCAGAAGCCTCTGCTCCTTGGTGAAACATCCATGCCTTCTGCCTTACAAATATATTTTAAATTTATTCAGAGAATAGATCAGTAGAAAGAGGTCCTTCCTATGATAAGAGTAATATTAATAGATACCTGGTAGATGGGATAGAAAGATTTAACTGGACTTTGAAGTTACGATGGATCCAGAGCTTAAGTCTTAAATGACCAAGAGAGTTTCACTTTGTTCTGTGAAAACCACACTGATTTTAAGAAGAATGAGACTGAAGACAGAGTCAACCACATGCAGTATCAATGCTGTGGATATGGGTGAG
Source organism: Mastomys coucha (assembly GCF_008632895.1). Taxonomy (NCBI): domain Eukaryota; kingdom Metazoa; phylum Chordata; class Mammalia; order Rodentia; family Muridae; genus Mastomys; species Mastomys coucha. Next base: position 47,352,594 of record NW_022196900.1, on the reverse strand, counting down.
ACCATGAGTCACAGTGGGAGTAAAATAGAAGAGAGACATGGCAAGGACAATGAAGTTGTCTTGACAAAAGCTACCCAATCTGGATTGTCCTCTAGTCATGGGGATGGCAAACTCAAAACCAAGGGTGACTCTTGTATTGTGGGAACTTAAGGTCTGCAGAGGGAGCCCGATGCTGATCATATCAAGACAGGGTGTCTTTCCCCAACCCTCACAAACTGGTAATTCTGGAGCCACAAGGTCGGACTTTTATCAGGATACTGGCGAAATGCACATCTCAGCAAGGGCTTGAGCGACCCAGAGTGGTTTGGTGTACGATCTGCCTTTTTTTCTTTTATTCAATCTTCCTTCCCTCAATTTAGATAGATATTAAGGAAACTAAATTGCATTTACAACACTGTCTAGTGAGCAAAGTAAGTGAATAAGTTGTACAAATCAGTTGACATTAGATTTACCAGCTAAGATCTGGAGGAGAGGTGCCTTAACAGAGATTGTCAGATACTCCAGGGCAAAAACTCAGGGTCTTCTCTCAGCCCTTTTAAGAAGAGTTCTCCCAATATTTGTTTTCCAGGTTATTTCTGCCAATATCATAATGGTCCATTTTCCTTCAACCCCAGTTTCTTTCTTCCCATTAATTAATATCTCCAGGTAAGCCCAAACTCTCAACATCTCTATTTCTATGAAAGTAGAAATAATTTCTACAAATCTTTTTTTACAATATAATAACATCAGTAAACAAAAAAGTCATGCAATGATGCTAATTGCAATGTTGTTTATAATATATTTACAAGTAACTATATGTAGATTAGTTGGGCAATTAGCTAAATAAAGTGTTGTATTTATTTAGCAGCATATTATGGGGCCATTAGGGGAAAGATTAGATATATGCTTACTTGACAAGATATATACAAGAGAAAAGCAAGCTGTACAATAAATATACCAAGATCCTTTCTTTATTGAAAATGCATATATTTAGTTATATATATATCATAAATGGATTCATTCACATATATATTTAGATATATACACATATATATACTCAGATATAAATATAAAAATTATCAAGAAAAATGCTAATTTAAAATGTGAACAGTGGTTAATGCCAGGGAAAAGGCTGGATTTATTTATTTATTCTTTTTTAATTAGATATTTTGTTTATTTACATTTCAAATGTTATCCCCTTTCCCAGTTTCCCCTCTGGTTTCCCTAACCCCCTGCTTCAACGAGCATGCTCCCTGACCCACCCACCAACTCCTACCTCCCTGCCCTGGCATTCCCCTACACTGGGGCATCAAGCCTTCACAGGACCAAGGGCCTCTCCTCCCATTGATGTCCCACAAGGCCATCCTCTGGACGGCTTTTCCTTCAGTCTCTACTCCATACTTTTTCTCTGTATTTTCTTCTGTGAGTATTTTGTTCCCCCTTCTAAGAAGGACTGAAGCATCCACACTTTGCTCTTCCTTCTTCTTAAGCTTCATGTGGTCTGTGAAGAAGGTGTACTATGCAGGCAGAGATTCTCAAGGATCTTCCTGCAATCCTGATACATTCTGACCTTATGGAGACTACAAGAAAAAGAACCTTCTTTAATGTCCTCCACATACCGTCCTTCTCCTTATTAGAGGTGACAAGCCAAGCTAAAAGCTTAAGCAGGAATAAAGTCCTTCCAGAAGGAGTTCCTGATTTCATTCTCTCTTGAAGGAGAGGCTTGGGAACTGATTGGTGTGTCTGGCCATACAAGTGCCCTGAGCTAGTCTATGATGTGACCTGAGTGGGAAGACACTTTCACAAGATGTCATCCTATGAGATTCAAACAGGAAAAAGAGGGATGTCTGTCTTTAACTGCTGGGGCTGTGTTCAAATCAAGGGAGGGTTGAAAACAGCTCAAGGGTAGGACTAACCTGACACAAGTGAGACTCTGGGTTCTATCCATGGCACCAAGACAAAATGGAAACTCAGCAAACCAGTTTATATGAACAAGGACAACTTTCAACTTCCCAGACCTCAGTCTCTGCCCGTATCTACATACTGACGTGATGGACTCCTGGAAGGTGCATGATCTTTCCGGACCTATCGTACAGCACAGTGGTAGCTGCACAGAAACCACAGCACTAGCAACCCTCCCAAGTCCCTTGCCCCCGGAGCATGATTAGGATAGGACACTTGTTCTTTCATGCTCAGACACTGCTACCTTTCCCTCCTCTCACAACAGCAACTCCTGGTGCGATTCAGTTCTGCAGAGCGTGGACAAAAATCCTAGTGAGTTACAGGTAGAACCCAGGCAGGACGAGGAGGAAACTAACAAAGCTGGTCTCTGGGAGTAGTAACACCTAGTAACAGCTTCCTGTATACAGAAAGCTTGATTGTTGTGCATGTGGGCAAGGTCCCTTAGTAGCTTAGTTTCTGGGAATCACTCTGTAAGGCATGAGAAACACCCAAACTGAACTAAGCAGCTTGCTAGTGTCTGGAAATATGTATTTCCTTGAAAAAAAAAACACAGAAAATTTGAGGGAATTAAGACATCATAAGAATTAGATATTGAAGGGACTTAGGAAAACAAAACTGTCCAAAAAGATTCAAGATGTAACTAACACAACTAAAGGCCCATCTCAGCCTTCGACTAATAGTGTCTTTTAGAGCTGAGGGAGAAAGAAGCCAGAAGCAGTCCCATGAAGATCATGAAGGCAAAGCAACCCTGATGAGTGACAGTAGCTACTACATACTGATGACAGTCACCATCAAGCCCTGCTTTTCTGATATACAACTCTCATCCACCCAAAGTTAACATTCATCCAAGATCTTTCAAATCTGTTTTTTCTGCAGTTGAGTTCAGGACAGGAGACAAGAGCGTTATGGGCCACTGGTATCCCAGTTCATCATGGAAATGTCAGGGGATGGGGAGCTGAGTGTTATATCTGGTTTGTATCTCATTTTTTCCCTTTTATCATCCACCTGCAAACTCCTTCAGTTCTCCAGGAACCCTGCTCCTGGTAGGTACACAGCAGGGAAAATTATTTCTTAAATATTGTTTTCCTTGGTCACCTTATTTTGCTGAAATACAGACAACATTTCTTACCAGGGAAACACAACTGCAGTTCCTTAACTCCAAAGAGCTCATCGAAAATAAAATAAATTGGAAACTGCTCTGAGCAAGTCAGCACAACAGGAGAGCCATGCTTGCACTGGGAGAGTAGGCCACCTCATACATTAGTTACTCAGAGTCACAATATCTAGTTAAGCCACCTTCCCAACCCAACCCACCCTGGCTATACACCCTTGCCAACCTCCTTCAGCTCTGCCTTTTTGTGCATTGCTGGCCCCAGGAGCAGGGACAAGTCCTTCTGGAAGCTTCCAGCAGGTCAGTATTTCACTCTTAGAATAAACCCCTTGGTATCTGGATTTGGGTTACTTTTGCTCAAAATGTCTTCAGATTCATGACTGTCACCAGCTGATAGTCCATTTAACTGCTGTTGTAAGTGTCCCATAGCCTGAGGCAGGTTTTGGGCTGGGCTGAACCAGTCCTGGTCCTCTTCATCCAGCATCTCCTGGAAGCAGCGGTCCAAGAAGTCTTGCTCCTGCAGCTCTTCCTCCACCTGTCTGTTGACACCCTCTTCATTTTCCATCCACATGTACTCTGCAAATGGGTTTTCCTTTTCCTCATGTCCATTTAACCCTTGGTCTTCTTTGCATTTCACACTGGGTTATGTAATTGCCACACTGGATCCATTCATTATGGAGATTCACATAACAGTGGTAAGAAAGAATTTCCCTTTGAGGAGGGGATGAGGTTTTGGAATGGGATTAAAAGCTTTCAGATAGTATCTGGCTCTCTCATGCTTCTGCCTTATACAAATATTTAATCATAATATTGTACTCAGCCTTCAAATTTTCCCTAGTTGAAGGCAGTCACATCAAATAGGAAAACATCAAATAGGGTTCAGCAGAGTGACTCTGACATCTTCAGCTTAGCTTGCAGAGCCTGTGTTCAGCATTGTCATCTGCCTCTTGCTTTCACCTTTCCAAGTGCCTGGTAGCTGCCTCATGGTCCACAGGACACCACAGTGCTGCCTTCTTCTGAACATTTCTTTAGGTGCTTCTCTACTGTTTGGCATTCCTCAGTTGAGAATTCTCTGTTTAGCTCTGTACCCCATTTTTAAAATAGGGTTATTTGGTTCTCTAGAATCTAACTTCTTGAGTTCTTTGTATATATTAGATATAAGTCCTCTATTGGATGTAAGATTGGTAAAGATCTTTTTTCCAACCTGTTGGTTGCCATTTTGTCCTACTGAGAGTGTCTTTTGCCTTACAGAAGCTTTGCAATTTTATGAGGTCCCATTCTTGATCTTAGAGCATAAGCTATTGGTGTTCTGTTCAGGAAATTTTCCCCTGTGTCTATGTGTTTGAGGCTCTTCCCCATTTTCTTTTCTATTAATTTTAGTATATCTGGTTTTATGTGGAGGTCCTTGATCCACTTGGACTTGAGCTTTGTACAAGGAGATAAGAATGGATCGATTTGCATTCTTCTACATGCTAACCTCCAGTTGAGCCAGCACCATTTGTTGAAAATGCTGTCTTTTTTCCACTGAATGGTTTTAGCTCCTTTGTCAAAGATTAAGTGACTATAGATGTGTGGGTTCATTTCTGGGTCTTCAATTCTATTAATTGATCTACCTGCCTGTCACTGTACCAATACCATGCAGTTTTTATCACAATTGCTCTGTAGTACAGCTTAAAGTCTGGAATAGTGATTCCACCAGAGGTTCCTTTATTGTTGAGAATAATTTTCACTATCCTAAGTTTTTTGTTATTCCAGATGAATTTGCAAACTGCTCTTTCTAACTTTATGAAGAATTGAGTTGGAATTTTGATGGGGATTGCACTGAATTTGTAGATTGTTTTTGGCAAGATGGCCATTTTTACTATATTAATCCTGTCAATCCATGAGCATGGGAGATCTTTCCATCTTCTGAGATCTTTGATTTCTTTCTTCAGAGACTTGAAGTTCTTGTCATATAGATCTTTCACTTGCTTGGTTATTTATTTACTTATTTATTTATTTACTTATTTATTTATGGAAGTCAGAAGACAACTTTTGGAGACTGATTCTCCCCATCTATCATATGAGAACAAAGGATTAAACTCCAGTTGTCAGGCAAGTGCTTTTATCCATTGAGCCATCTTACTAGTTCAGATGGGTTTTTCATTTCTTCCTTCATACACACACACACACACATACACCCCATCCACATATACCATGGAATCAACTTCTTTCTTCTTCTTCTTCTTCTTCTTCTTCTTCTTCTTCTTATTATTATTATTATTATTATTATTATTATTATTATTATTATTATTTACAAATCTTTTTTTCTTCTCTTACCCAGAAGCCTCCAGAAATCATAGCATCTTAAGAAAGTCACTGTATCTTAACATAAGTTAACATTCACTATACAAATGGCTGAATATGAAAGCATAATTATCTAATGAGCTCTGAGGAAATAGACATTGCTCCTGATGGTATGGGGATGAGAGTAGAGAAGTGTCATGTCACTCTAACGAGTAAGCTTTCTCTGCAAGTAGCAAACCCACTTCAATTATCCTTAGCACCTCCTGCCCTCCCCTGCCATGTTATCAAGATGCCTGTAAACTCTAGGGTTGGAAACACCCATCCTCTATCTCCCAATGGCCTCTTGAGTCAGAACTTTTCAGTTTCTTTACAGAAGGCCACAGATTCCCATTACTGATTCACAGAATATGTTCACTATAGGTACTGGTCCAGTCTCAGCACTTTGCATGTAATAACGATGGACAAATAATTCACCTGGTAAATTATCAGGGCTTCTATAATAGGCAAAGTAATACTATCTGATAATTATCCTTGAACTTGAATCTACCACTTTTCATCTTAGGAGGAACAAGACTGATTGCTTGAGGCCCTTTCAAATCATTGAATCAAGAACAGGAAGCTACCAGAATAAAGTGAGCTACCACTAAAGAGTCTTTCTTTCCTCCCCTCTTCTCCACCCTTTTTTCCTCTCAGCATTTCCAAAGAGTATTTACACAGAGTTTTATGAGTGGTTGTAGACAATAACATTGAATGAGGCAGAGCCTTGCCTATGAGGACAGCCGTATATTAAGCCCAAGCATGAAAGATGGAATGACCCCACTGGCAACCCTTGCACTCTGTTACAAACAAATGGGATGAGGAATGTGGTCCATGCATAGTTTGCTGAGAGACCCCTCCATCATCCATCTCGCCCTTCCCTGATTTGTATGTGTTTTGTTAAAAAGTGTGCCTTGCTATGCTTTTCAGAAAGCTGACAAGAACCAAGCTGAAAATTAAAAATGGGTGCCAAGAGGTTTTACAGGAGTCTAAATAAACAGCCAGGCAGGAAAGATGTGTGGCAGACTAAGGTTTCAAGCTAGTGGTCAGAGTGAGTTAACAGACATCCGTGTAACAGAAGGTTGTGTTTGTTTTCCCTGTCCCTACGCTAGCAAATTTATTGGGTTATCTGTCTTATTTTGACACTTGGGTGTTTAAGGTTTCTGTTGAAGGTGTCTAAAGACATAAAAGAATTATTGTACAGTTTACATTTCTGGCAGAAGCTTTGACACGGGTTATCTAAAAAGTTTCTATCCACCAGCAACTTTGCAGCAAAGGCCTTGGAGAACTGTGTTTTCATAGAAGTTCTGAGAATCCTTTGTGAAATGCAGCAAGAATCAAGTGCTTCAGTTTTTAAAAATAAATTGGTCATAGTGCTTTAACATTCAGTGAAGTGCTACTTTATTCTGTTGCTCTTTTTTTCCTTTTTTATATAGGAAAGAAGAGACATTACATGTGTCATGGAGAGTCTGCAGATGGTATTTTCATCAGGAGAGCTCATTGTCAATGTAGCCTGACCAGATATACTTTGGTTTTGTAGACGGGTCAGGAATGCACAGGTGCGGAGTGAGCGCTAGATGTAATGATAATGCATATGTAGTCATATGCTAATCCATAGAGTTGTATGTAGAAATGCTGACATTTGATGGACATTCCACTAAGCCACTCACGAGCCATGTTGATATATTTCTGCTTCTCAGAATATGGGCTTTGAGATCATTTTACTTTATTTAAACTCTACTTCTGTTCTTCAAAAGGGAATAGTTACTAATAGAGGGATTTAAACAATTTCCTGTTCACTTACTAATTCACAAACTAATTCATTTGAATGGCATTCAGTAAATATTCATGTATGTAGCTGTTGATGTGTGGGGATTGTACATGGTAGAATAGTAAAATGCACAGTCCGTAGCTATAACAAATGCTTCAAGGTTATTCTTTTCCTAGTTCCTGTGGAAGACAAGTTGGTTGGCATAGTTAGCTCTCAAGATCCTGGTGATCAATAAGAAGGCAAGGCAAGGAAACAAAAACAAAAAGGAGTCTTATTTCCCCCCTAGAGAAATGTTTTTGTAGCAGTGAGGCAATTTGGGCATATTAGTGATCCTTTCTTTGTTCAACCTTCCTTCTCTTTGGTGCCCTTTTGTTCCCTGTGGCCTCAGATTTGAGTATGGCAGATGGTAGCTATAGTCTATGTCAGTCAGAATGAGTTTGGCAAAAGGATCATATCCAGGCCATTTTGGTTGTCTTTGTTGGGTTCTTTCTTTCTTCATCCATATTGGCGTGTCTCTTTTCATTTATTGCACTGTTAATAAAAATTGCCCTCTAGGTGTTTGTGAATAAAGCAAGAGTTTTGGAAGTAATAGATCTGAACTTGATGGGTTTATGGAGCTCCCATATACACATATGCATACATGTAAGCACAAGTTGCATGGAGCATCCTGACTTCTGGCTCAGACAGGTGATTCAGAAAGACAACTTTAATGGAAGCTGCAGACCCAGGGGGAATGAGATCTGAACCTGAGAGGTAGAAATATAAAAGTGCCTGACTTAAGGAATGTGTGCCTGAACTTCCAGAATTCATTGGCAGAAACACATCTCATAGCTGCTTACCACAGGCCATGAGTAAGAATCAAACAGTGGAGACCCATCCAGGGCTAAGGGTAAGACAGCCTTGCAAGGCATTGGTGAACATTTGTCTTCAACACAGCACAGTGGATGAATTCCAAATTTGCTTCCTTCAGTGAGTCCAGCAGAGGAAAGAGGTTCCACAGCCATGCTGCAGGAAGATCATATTGGGGCTCTGTCCATCCCTAGGATTAGCGAGGTCCTAGAGTTACTGGAGCTCCTAGATAGCCATAAGCTAGAGGTGATCTGCTCCTAGAGTGCATCCGCCCTACAAATATTCACTCCTTACACGGGTCAGATGAGAAATATTTACAAATGCCTGCTCCTCCAGTCTTGGTGTCTGAAAGTATTTCTCCACAGCACAATGAGGAACTCACAGTCACAATCATTTTTCAGTCCTGGAAATGGGACTGTCTCTGGCATCTTCGTATGGATGGTAGCCACTTCCTCTAACTTAAACCAGATGCTCAGATGCCTAAAGACCCTTGGTGCCCCTCTTAATAACTCAATGATAGCTCTCAGGATCAGATTTCACATATTTGGTCCAGTGTCTGAACATCTATCAGCTTGAACCTGAGTGCTGTCACAGTGAGCATTCCATTCCCTAGGCACCTCTGAGTTCTGCTAGAGAGAGTTGCTCCACACCTGTGACCATGGACTTGGAGGGGTGTTGCACTGGAGACTGTGATGGTTCGTATGTGCTCAGTCTGGGGAGTAGCACCATTAGAAGATGTGGCCCTGTTGGAGTAGGTGTGGCCTTGTTGGAGTAGATGTGTTACTATGGGTGTGGGCTATAAGACCCTCATCCTAGCTGCCTGGAAAGGAGTATCCTCCTAGCAGCCTTCAGATGAAGATGTAGAACTCTCAGCTCCTCCTGCACCATGCCTGCCTGGATG
>NW_022196900.1:47343387-47343614 GCF_008632895.1 Mastomys coucha | reverse complement strand
CTACCTTGATGATAATGGACTAAACCTCTGAGCATGTAAGCCAGCCCCAATTAAGTGTTGTCCTTCTACGAGTTGCCTTGGTCATGGTATTTGTTCACAGCAAGCAGTAAAACCTTAACTAAGACAGAGACTCCCTATTAAGAGCTGTTCTGACTGTCATAAGTCATGGTTCTCAGTTCACCATGCTCAGACTCCATGGGAACTACATTTCTTTTTTTTTTTTTAAT
>NW_022196900.1:47338414-47341955 GCF_008632895.1 Mastomys coucha | reverse complement strand
GCCAGCACCATCTGTTGAAAATGCTGTCTTTTTTTCCACTGTATGGTTTTAGTTCCTTTGTCAAAGATTAAGTGACCATAGGTGCTTGAGTTCATTTCTGGCTCTTCAATTTGGTTCCATTGATCTACCTGCCTGTCACTGTACCAATACCATGCAGTTTTTAATCCCAATTGGAGAGCTACATTTCTATGTCCACTCCAAAGGACCTGTTTTGTCACATTGCTAGGTTGACACACCTAAGCCTGGAGCTGTATCCTGTCCCCTGGAGAGCTATACTTATGTGGGCACTGTCCTTACAATGTGACTTGTCTACCACTGTTTTGAGCCCATGGAGACACACAGAATCAGAAGCCAATAAAGATGGCCTTATTCATTATTCACTGCTGCCTTTGATGTAGCAGTAGATATGTCTATAACACCCAATAGTTGGGTGAAACTGTCAAAAGATTTGTTTTGATCCATGGAGATAAAAGTCACAGCTTAGGTGTCCAGATGGGGTGGGGACACAGGACATGATGTTTTAGGTACTGCTTGGTGAAAGGGGAAAAAAAAAAGATTATATGGGGGAAAAGCTTCCCATGGGAAGATGGTGAGGAGCAAGCTAAGGCTGAAGCATAGAACAAGCTAAATGGTTATATCTCAGGAAGGTGTACTGAACATAAGAGAGATCAGGGAGTGAGATAAACCAGGGAGAAATAATGAGGGAGGAGTATAAATGCTCCCCAAGAGAAGGATGAAAGTTATGGAGTCAAGTCTTTAGCAATGGCAGAAAAGAGAGAGGGCATGGGCAGAAGGTAGCCAGGGAAGGCATGAAGAAGACCAAGGAAGGATGGGCATGGGACTCTGGCTTTATATCACTGTATGCAGTGTGTGCCAAGCCAGGCTGATGACATGCACACCCTTTTTCAATTATAATAGCAGTGCTTTGCCATTGAAATGATTGCTTTTGATTTGTAGATGTGGTTACTTGTCTAAGTTCACATAGCTACCATGTAGCATGCTGGTGTTTGGCTTGCTTTGCTCTTGCTTCTACCTGCAAAGCCAGGAAGTAGACAGGAGAATTGGGGGTGTGAACAGCCTTTAGGGGATTATGTGAGGGGTGGCAAAGAGAAGGCAACCTGAAGAAACAGATTAGGGTAGAAAGAAAAGTTGGGCATTTTCAAATTTAAAATGTCAAGGCCTCCATGGGTAAGGTAATACAAAAGACATATTGCAAAGTAATGAGAAACTTTTGTATTATAAGCACAATAATAGGTAACTATAGGACATTTTGAGAGGAAAGGTAATAATGAAGAAGATGGGGTCCCTGGGCAACAGTTATAAACTTCTAGGATACATCTTATCCTGTATAGCATCCCCCTAAACAACTTCATTATTATAATCTCCTGTAAACACTCTTTGAACTTGGGCAATTTGGCAAATGGGAGAGGCTTTTGACAGGGACCAGTGAAGGTCAGAGAGATGCCATTGGTTTTCCTGGGGACTTAAAAAGAGGTCCCAAGCACCTTCCCCAAGCCAGCAATGGGTCTAGTTTGTATGTTCCTTCAGTCTACGTTGTTTTGTCATGTTCATGCTTCCAAGCTGAGATGAAAAAAAAGTCAATCTTCTCCCTCTACTACTGTTTGTGTACTCTATGTGTCTGGGTATGACTGCATGTGTTTGCCTACATAAAATATACCACAGAACATTTATTTCAAATTTTTTAAGTTGTATGTAGGAAAAGAACCTGTTTTCTATAATGAATTAAAACCTCTCACTGAGTCACCTTATCCTCTGTGGCTATGGAGGGATAATGGGATGTAATGCTAGCCATACTTAAAACTTTTTGAACAATGACATCCTAGTGTTGTCCAATGAGTAAGAAAGGTCAGTTCACCCCATCTCTGGATCTGAACACAGAGGCTTCTCTTTCACTTGCTTTTCCCTTTGCACTGGGCTACATCTCTGACTCTCTGCTTAGCTACCACTTGAAATATGAGGGAATGTATAGATCCCCTCTATAGGTCCACAGAGAATAGGGGGCACTTGCTTGTCACTTCAGGCTCTTTCCATCTACCTAGATCCACAAGGTTAGCACTGCTAAATGTGGACTATGCAACTGCTTTGGATTCATGTTATCTGATGAAAGTTGGAGTACAACCCTAGCAATTCTCTTCTCTTCTTTCAATCCACCCATATTTCTTAGCTTGTTATTGACTCACCCCCAAATTGATTGCATCCTGGATGCATGTAAATTCTTGCATCTTTGATTTTCCTTCTCCAGTCTCTTTAACCTCACCTCAACTTTGGTACCAGACTACAATTCCGTTTCTTGTTAGAGTATTCCTCGACTTCAACCTCTTCATCACTGATTCAAGCTGTGTAATTTAGCTACAATGTCAGCATTTTAGAATAACCTCTTATAAATATAATGTATACAATTATTGGCTTATGAGTACCTAATGTATAAAGGTTACAGCTTCGCAGAATTACCAAATGAAAATTTGATTGTTCAGTCCAAATTAAGTCAATAAAGTCACATATAAGACGGCAAAAAAGAGCAATGGAGTTAGCTTGAGGTCATCAGAATTATTGCTTTAAGAGAGTCATAATCTTGCAGGTAAATAATACTATTTGGTCCATGAAAAATAGGGAATAGCTATAGAATAGTATATAGGTGAAATAAGTCAGGCCAGACTGAGATAACCAGAAATAACATTAAGAAGATGGCTTTGAAGAAGAGCCCGGCAATGGCTAGATGGGTATGCTTATAATTGATTGGTGATATTTAAGTCAAGGCTTTTCTTCCAGCCTTGAAGAACAGACTCAGAAGAGATCAGGAGTTTTGTTTGTTTGAGGCAGTAGGGGTGGAACCCAGCCTCGTACATATAACTGCTCCATCACTAAGCTACCCAACACCTAGCATGTGTCAGAAATGAACTTGGAAATGGAATGAAGGAGCACAGACAGTTAATGAAGCTGCTAGAATGCGGCTAACCTCAGAGTTCAAGCTGGGCCAGGAGGCCAGAAAGCAACTAGAAGTTTGCCTTGGGCTGCAGAGGTAGAGGGTGGAGAAACTAGGCAAGGATGATCTCCGAGGGAGCTGGGAAATGTTTAGGGCAAGGCTGAGGGTAAAGACGAAGAACATTTCAGGCTGACACTGGGAAGAGAGTAGTTAACCTGAAGGGAGATGTGGGCAGGTTGGGAAGGCCAGTCATTTTGAAGTCAGAGTTTCTGGTGGCTGATAAATTGATAGATTCACTATGGTTGTTGTTGTTACTGTGTATGCCCATTGGAAGGAATTGCACTTGATAACTGTTAACACTCCGGTCTATATTTGTGCCTTGGTATTTGTAAGGGAATAGAACGATCACCAGTAGAAGATGTTAAATCTAACCCTTACCCAGCTATGCCCAGCTATGGCTTTGTCAATTACAGCTGGCACCACCCTCTACCATATTACTGAGTCAACACATCCCATTCTTTGTTTGAATGCCTTCATCACAAGAAGCAGGGGTTGAGTGAAAAACGTTCACTCTCTTTGCCTATAGTTCTAGAAAAA
>NW_022196900.1:47334658-47338404 GCF_008632895.1 Mastomys coucha | reverse complement strand
AAAAAAAAAAAGACGAAAGTGTCCAGGAACACCTGAGTCAGCTTCCGTAGCTAGAAATGTAGCAGTTTAACACGGAATAAAGGCCTGCTCAATGGCTGGTGAATCAAATTAAATTCTGAACAAACAACTCTCTAGCCGCATCTCAGTCAGTTCCGAATCAATGCAGGTGATTTACGGTTCCTTAGGGCTACATTCTCTTTGCAATGTGCTGGGATTTCCACATGCAGCTACCATTTACCACTAATGAGCAGCACGAGTCGGTCCCAGGGCGCCTGCGAGGAAGGCACCACGTGGTTTTGCGCAGCATCTCGGGCTTTCTGTGCTGAATGGGCTTCTTAGATGGGTCAGGAGCTGGGCCTGCCAAGAGGAGCTGTTCATGCCAAGAGCCAAGCCTCCAGTCTGCTTCTCCCAATAGCACCACTGCCTTTTAATTTAACGGTTCTCTGGTGTGTGAGAACCTTTTGGGGCAAATTTGGCTCCAACCTCAGCACACTGCTTCAGACAGGAGTTGCACAGGGCCAGAGGCTTTTGGCTTCCTCCGCTGCTGTTTCCTTTGTTGCTAACTGATAAAAGCCAGTCTTAGAGAGAAGCAAATGATAATTCTGTCTTAGTCCGGTACCTGGCACACAAGGAGCTCCACGGGTTTTCGTGCAACAAAGAGTGTGTAGAGATACACACGTGTCTCTTGAAGCAAGTGTTTGTGTACTATATGAGGAACTTCTGATAGTCCAGGAGGATGCTAGGCAGAAGGGAGAGGTTGTGGTAAAGAGACATTTTCTGCTGCTTTCCAGGATATCAACCCCTGCAGTAATTCTGTTTCATTCACTGCTACAATGCTCTTTTTAAAAGAGGACTTGTCACAGGAGGATTCTGGTTACAGAGGTAATACAGTGACTGTAGTGCAGGCCACCTGCTTGCGGAGGCCCAGCGTTACTATATTATTGGGCATTGTCCCAGGCTACTTCCATTTGAGTCCTAGACACTCCCCAAGTCTGTTAAAAGACTAACCATACATCCAAAGGAGACCTGGTCAACAAAGATGTTTCGAAGCCTCTGAGTTCTCAGCTTCCATAGCAATTAAAAATGTAGAAGAAAATTCCTTCACACAGTTGGTTTCAGACCAGAGAGAGCAGAGAGTGGGTGTGAGGCAGGAACAGTGGGGTGAGGACAGATTCTCATGCTGTTCTTGAGGCAGATTTTTTTTTTTAATGCTTTTAAAGTGAAAACAGAAAAGAGAAAAAGAAAGGCACCATGGATAAGGTCTTCTACCACCTGAACTGAAACCTCTGAGGTGGAACTTGAGCCTCAGCCATTCAGGCTCTTTGTAGACATGGATATGTCACCTGCTGGCTGCAAGAGGTGAAGTAAGTGTTTAGAACAGTAGAATAAAGAGAATTCAGAAAAATAAATTTTGTAGGTGAAGCTCAGTGTCCCAGGGACTCTCTCCCATAGGGTGAAGGGGCCCCCATCATAGACCAGGATGGCTGGCTCCTAAACTCTCATGCACTGGGATGCATCTTTCCTTGTCTGTGTTCTCCGTGAGATTGTCTTCTCCTACAAGTGACATTCAGTTCCTTATAAAGATGAACCACCGCAAACGCTGAGCCCCACATTAAAGAGTCCACAAATAAAATAAGAGTAAAATATTTTGGAATCCATTTCAAACTCAATCTAACATTTCAGGACTCAAAGAGTTCGCAAGGAAAAGACAGCTGCCTTTTTCAAAATTTGATTTACAATAGTTCCTGGGAAAGTATTAAGTAAGACTAGTGCCTCCAGGGATGACAAGTAGCTGCTAAACCTGAAGCTGTAGTGTGGGGATTTTCATGAATGAGCACCATATGGATTAAGTTACTCACATTTGAAAAGAAGTCAAATGACAGAGCACACTTGACAATTTTACTGAGCCTGTTATTTGGAAAACAGTTCCAGGATATGTTAGAAGTCCCAAATGGGGCTGAGTTTACCAACTATCTTTGGAGAATCAAATTTTGCTATTTATATAAAAAAAAAGATGGCTTCTCTTAACACATATGGAAGCTAGGGTGAAAGAAATAATGTTGCCTGAGTTTCCTGCATTCTGGAAGTTTCCAAGATGAGTGGGCCCAAAAACTGACTACACACAAGCCTCCTGCAGCCTCATGGATGTACTACCCAGGGTAACTCCTGGTTCCTTGATCCTCTGTCTTTCTCCTAATTGCTTCATTTTAGTATAAATTCTGAGAGATGGGCCAAACTCTTGGCTCTTTACCATGTGTCCCTTAGTTTTGAGTTCAGTTATTGTCAATTCTGAATGTCTTAGTTACTGTTTTATTGCTGTGAAGAGACAAAATGACTGAGGCAACTTATAAAAAAAATAGCATTTAATTAGGAGCATGCTTAGAGTTTCAGAGGGCTAGTCCATAATGATCACAGTGGGATTGCGGCAGCAGGCAGGCATAGTCCTGGAGCAGGAGCTGAGAGCTTACACTTTATCCACAAGCACAAGACAGAAAGGAACTGAGACTGGGCTTGCCATGACATTTTAAATCCTCAAAGCCTACTTCCAGTGACATAGCTTCTCCAACAAGGCCACACCCCTAATCCTTCCTAAACAGTCCACGACTAGGAACCAAACGTGAAAATATATGAGCTGTGGGGACCATTATCATTCACTGAATGAGACATAGTTTCTGAAAAATAACCTGTGGCCAGTTGAGTGTCACATTATGATTCTTGGGGCTGTCTGTCACTCAGGATATAGGGTTTTCAAAATCTGGTTACTGTTTAAACATTGGAAGCTCTAAAAAATATTTTATTGAACAATGAATAATAAGTGGAGCTATCCAAGGAAAATGAAGAGCTCCTGTTTTGTTGTTGTTGTTGTTGTTGTTTGTTATTTTTTGTTATTGTTTTTGGTTTTGGAGATGGGATTTCTCTGTGTAGCCCTGGCTATATAGCCCTGGTTGTTCTGGAACTCACTCTGTAGACCAGTCTCGAACTCAGAAATCTGCCTGCCTCTGCCTCCCAAGTGCTGGGATTAAAGGTGTGCGCCACCACTGCCTGGCGTAGAGATCCTTTATTGATAGTTACTGTTAAATATAAAAAAGGATTGAAGGATCTATCCATTGACTGAATGATGGCTAAGTGACATGAGACTCCTACTCCTACCTCTACTAAAACACATCAAATCCCAAGGATAGAAAGAATAAAATTTCAGGACTATTTTTGGAATTTTTTTTTTTTCTTTTTCGAGACAGGGTTTCTCTGTGTAGCCCTGGCTGTCCTGGAACTCACTCTGTAGGCCAAGCTGGCCTCGAGCTCAGAAATCTGCCTGCCTCTGCCTCCTAAGTGCTGGGATTAAAGGCATGTGCCACCACTGCCTGGCTTATTTTGGGAATTCTTGACAAATACTATGAATACTGGATGTCAAAGATATCACTTGAGTTTAATAAATGTTTAAGCCTTCTTTGTCAAGTGGCAGGACTTGAACCCAGGTCTTCTAATTCTAATCCTAATGCCTTCTCTGCCAGATCTATGTCTTACGTCTATAAAAGCCCTAGACTCCTTGATTGTATTACACATTCAACAGAAGTTTATGATGCAGAAACACCATACGTTTAACATTTGAAAACCACCATCATGACAATGCCTGCATTTTACTTCATGGGTGAGCCTTTTACTATAGATTTCATCACTTGGTACATTACTCATTTATAGGCACACAGTACTATATGGGATTATTAACACTATATATATATATATAT
>NW_022196900.1:47312818-47334648 GCF_008632895.1 Mastomys coucha | reverse complement strand
ATATATATATATTATTCTTTGTGGGTGGCCTGTGGGATATTCAAGGGTACTTTTGACATCCTCATTGTTTGCTCTATACCCCAACATCAGGCCTATATCCGGTGTGGTAGGTAATTCCATTTATTTAGGCTCACATTTGTCAGTCAGAATGACATCTCTTATATCAGCTACTTTTTAATGTTGTTGTTGTTGCTGTGATAAAATACCGTAAGCAACATAGGAAAATAAAGTTGGTTCTGTGTTATGGTTCCAGAAGAATAGATAGTCTGATGTGGCAGGTAGGATGTACCTTGTGGGCAGGAGCTGGAAACTTAGCTTGCCACATTTTATCAGCACACAGGAAGGAGAGAGTGAGCTATAAACCCCCAAAGTCCACTCCCAGTGAAATACTTCCCCTGGCAAATCTTACTTCCTAAAGGTTCAGTGTCCTTTCCAAATAATACTATCTAGCTGGGGTAAAGTGTTTGAATAATGAGCCTATGCAGGACATTTCTCCATTCAAACCAGAGCATCCATCCCTTTAGTTACGTAAGCACACCCCTTTACCACTCGTACCCGATTTGTCCAGATGCCTTACTCACCCACATTGCAATTAAAAAGTTTGTTAGGTGAAAATGTAGGATGGGCAGGGAAAGTGCTATAGCTGGATTTAGAGTTAAGGCATCAACACCATAAACCCCAGGGAGATCTGTCTTTTTACTTCAGTAAGATAGCCAAGGAAATACACCTTTGGCAGTGACCCAGTTCTCTGCATTTCTGAATCACTGTCGTCATTCTGGATCCTTTGGAGAGAGGCCAGGACTGGAGAGCAAAATGATGGCTACTTTGTGGTAATTACAGGCTTAATTTTTTTTTCTTTTCTTAGGAGAAAATCTGGAGAATTAAGATAAGTGTTCCACCTATAGATTGGGAAAAAAAATCTTCACTAATCTCACATCTGATAGAGGGCTATATCGAAAATAAATAAAGAACTCAAAAACATAACCACCAAAACACCAAACAACCCAGTCAAAAATGGGGTATAGAACTGAACAGAGACTTCACAACAGAGGAATCTCAAATGGCTGAGAAGCACTTAAAAGAATTGTTCAAAGTCCTTCGTGATCAGGGAAATGCAAATCAAAACGACCCTGAAATTCCACCTTACACCAATCAGAATGGCTAAGATCAAAACCTCAGGTGACAGCAGATGCTGATGAGGATGTGGAGAAAGAGGAACTCTCCTCCATTGCTGGTGGGATTGCAAAATGGTACAACCACTCTGGAAAATCTGGAGATTCCCCAGAAAATCAGAAATAGATCTACCTGAAGACCCGGCTATACCATTCTTGGGCATATACCCAAAAGATACCCCAACATTCCACAGGGGCAAGTGTTCCACTACATTCATAGTGGCCTTGTTTGTGATAGCCAGAAGCTGGAAACAACCAAGATGTCCCACATAAAAAATAATGGGTACAGAAAATGTAGTTCATTTACACAATGGAATACTACTCAGCTATTAAGAATGAGGACATCCTGAGTTTTGCAGGCAAGTGGGTGGAACTAGACATGCATGGTATATACTCACTAATAAGTTAGATATTAGCCAAAAAAGTACAGAATACCCATGATACAGTTGACAGAGCTTAAAAAGTTTAACAAGCTGAAGGATCCAAATGAGGATGCCTTACTCCCACTTGGGAGGAAGAAGAAAGCAATCACAGGAGTGGGGAGGGAGGGAGAGATGTGGGTGGGAAAGGGAACAGGGAGCGTAAGAGGGGAACATGGCCAGGTATTGGAAGAGAGAAAAGGACTGAAGCCCTGAGGGCCAGCAGAAAGAATGGAAACAGGAAACCTCGGGACGTAGGAGATGGGGGGCAGGACCCTCCAGAATACCCCAGAGACTTGGGAGGTGAGAGACTCTCAGGACTCAAAGAGAGGGACCCTAGGTGAAATGTCCTACAGTAGAGAGAGGGAACTTGTAGAGCCCACCTCCAGCAGAAAGACAGGGTATCAAGTGAGGGATAAGGTTGCTATCCCAAAGTCAAAAGCTCTACCCCACAAGTGTTCCTGTCTGTAAGAACTGCAGGGACAAAAATGTAGAAGAGCTTGAGGAAAAGGAGGTCCAGCATAAAGTGGGATCCAGCTCAAGGGGAGGCCTCAAGGCCTGACACTATTACTGAGGCTATGGAGTGCTCACAAAAAGGGGCCTATCACGACTGCTCTCCAAAAGACCCAACAAGCAGCTAAGAGTCAGATGTACATATTTACACCCAAGCAATGAACAGAAACTGCTGACCTCTGTGGTTGAATTGGGGGGAAAGCTGGAAGAAGCTGCAGAGGAGGGCAGAGTAGGAAGACCAGCAGTCTCAACTAACCTGGTTCTTGGGATCTCTCAGACACTGAACCCACCAACCAGGCAACATACATCAGCTGATATGAGGCCCCCAACACATATAAAGCAGAGGACTGCCAGGTCTGTGTTCAGTCAGAGAGATGCACCTAATCCTCAAGAGACTAGAGGTCCCAGGGAGTGGAGAGAGGTCTGGGGGTTAGGGAGTGGAGGTGGGGACATCCTCATGGAGACAAGGGGGCGGGGCGGGGGGAGAGGGTTGGGGAGAGGAGGTATGGGGTATGGCACAGTCAGAGGGTAGACCCGGAGGGGCATAAAAGCTGGAGTGTAAAACAAACAAACAAAAAGATTAAATAAAATTAAAAATAAAAAAATGGAAAGTGTTCTAGAGAGCTGTTTAGCAGTCCCATGGTGAACCCCCCTTCCAATGGACCACCACCTTAGGTGTCTGGCTTCTCCAATTACCTGGCTTCAAACGTCACCCAGTAGCGTTATCAGTCCCATCCCAGAGCAGCTTGGACCAAAGAGGGTGTGGTTCCGGGGTAGTTCTGGAACTGATGCCAGAAGGGCAAAGATCAAGCATTGACTGTTGAGAAGAGTTTGAGACTTCAGGGTCTCCTCTCCCGGAGGTAAGGGATGTTCTGTTCTTTTATTGGAGTTTCATTTTTTTTCTGCCCTGGGCCATGGGAACCCTACTTCACCACGCTCTACTCACCAGTTCCCGTTGTAGAGAGTGAATCCTTTTCCTCTTCCTGCGACTGCTCTGGGCTTTTCCAGGCATTCAAACTGAGGAACCAGCCCCACCTAAGGATGAGCAGCAGATGGAACAGGAGGAGGCAGGTGAAAAGAATGGTGGAGCCTGGAACACTGAAGTTTGGGTGATTAAAATGCTTCCTTTACTGAGGATGGATACAGAGGATGGGGCGCAGGAAGTATGGTGAGGGGGTTAGTGGGAAGATGATGTCAAGTGATGTCATTAATATGAGCCCTACACTCATCAGTGTGATCTTAAATAAGGAAGCCCAGGACGCTGTGAAACAAACGAAAACAAAGTAATCTAATAAATCTAGAGGTCGGTTCTGGAGAGTGGAATATCATGACTACTTACTAATAAAAGGAGGAGTTTTATTTGACTTAGGGTTCTAGAGGGAGAGTCTGTAATGGTGAGGGAGGCGTGGCAAGTGGTGGGTGCAGGAAATTGAGCCATGACATCTTCAACTGCAAACAGGAAGCAGGGAAAGTGAACTGGAAGTGGGCTGCAACCGTGGAGACTGTCCCTAGAGGAGTACTTTCACCAGCAAGACTGCGCCATCCTGTCATCCATCAGTCTCATCAAACTAGGGACACGTGTTCAAATATATGAGCCTGTGGAAGAATTTTCTCATTGAAACCACCACACAGACCTCTCCCCGATGCTCAGCAGGATTCACCTACGTTGTGTCTGTCTACCCCTCCTCTTCCTGGATCCTACCATTATTTGATCACTGCGTTCTCCAGAAACTTTTACTAACTGGCCTACCTTAGATGCCTCTGTTTCGGGCTTTCAGAGCAACATAAAACATAACACTCCGGATTTACTTGTTTTGTAATATGAATTAATTTGTGTATAAGAAACAAAACTTGACTTTTTGGATACAAGAATCACGTATACCACTCCACTCTGTATACCTTTAGCCCAGTATTTGGCTCACAGGAGAACCTTGATAAATAAATGTTCAGTTCATAGCAGAGTAGGAAATGGCATTACTAAATACCTATCTCATTTATTAATGGACAAAAAATGGAGAGAAATGCCGCGGACCGGGTTCGATGCGGGGGACCCCAATTTCCACGGGATGAGAATTCTGGTCAGGTGGGCAATAAGTCTGCAGATGACAAACAGACTCCAGACACAAGGGTGTGGTGAATCTGAATGTATTTGTGCAAGGTGAGAATCAGGCTTAAATACCATACAGCAAACAGGGCAGATGTCAAGAGTTACGTAGGCAGGTGGGGGTTACAGCAGGGGACGCAAGACTGAAGTCAGGTAGGCAAGTGACCCCCACACCAAGGTCAGCAGGGTCTGGTAGCTAAGCGTGAAGCAGGAGGAAGAGGAGTGGAACTCTCCCTGTTGAGGCATTTTGATATTTCTATGCTATTTCTATAGTCCTACTGGAGGCAATGACTAGGAGGTTTTAATCTAACACTTCTAGCTAATGTCTTTGGATGGAAGCCCTTCATTACTCTCTAGTATGTAAAACATTTCTAACTATTATGAACTGTCTTTTGCTCTAAGGAATATGCCTGACCTCTGTTGCTAGCTGTGGCGAGGCAGATACTTTGAGAGAAATTGGAAGCTATGGACAGCTTGGTATTAAACTAGGATAGTTGGAGACATTGTGCTGGCCAGAAAACAATGCCAATCTTAACCATTAACGAGTCATTTCTTGGGGTACTTTTATGCCTAAATATGAGGGCGTGTTGACGATTGGAAAGACTGATCTGGAACACGTCTGAGTTAGGGGATACCAGCGACTGTCTGAAATCCAGGAGGCACAGAACTCCTTTTGGAATCTTATTGCCTCTTATCCTTTATCAGGATTTTATCCCCGATATTTTGGATGTGACTGGAGTAGATGAGTGTGCGTGGCAGAGAAAAGGAAAAAGGAGGCAGTGCTCCTCACTTATGATATTTCGAAATATGCCTTGCTTCTGGAGAAAGAAAACAAACACATTCCCAGTACATATAAAAATACAAATATATTTTAGAATTTGCAGCATGGTGCTTTTATCCACAGAGAAACATTTTAGTAAGTTAAGAAGTTTTAAGAAGCCCGGCAGTGGTGGCGCACGCCTTTAATCCCAGCACTTGGGAGGCAGAGGCAGGCAGATTTCTGAGTCTGAGGCCAGCCTGGTCTACAAAGTGAATTCCAGGACATCTAAGGCTATACAGAGAAACCTTGTCTCAACCTCCCCTCCAAAAAAAAAAAAAAAAAAAAAAAAAAAAAAAAAAAAGGAAATTTTAAGAATACAAAAGCCATCTGATGCTCACATCCCTTAACCAAACAGCTTAGTGAGAGCACACGGTTTTCAGCCTCATTTATGTACTTAACAGGTTTAGGGCAATGGCAGCCCCTCTGTGATTCTCACTGAAGAGGATACATCATTGTTTATTAAGCTTCTTCCATGTACCAGACACAGTGGCAAGTCCTGTCTCTGTTATTTCAGTTAACACATAAATGACTTCATGCTCATGCTAGAATTGCTATCTTTGTGTTGCAGATAACATAGTCCAAGACAAGCTAAGTGATAGTTTATCAAGTGGCAGAAATAACATTTAAACTGACATCTGGCTGACTAATTGAAAATTCAGATTTTAAGTTAAGTATTTCATTGGGCCACATTTCTTAGAACAAATTTATTAGAGTTCCTAATTAATAGTCCTTGCTAAACTAATTTCCCCAAAGATGAGTACTGTATAGGTAGTCTTTCCTATTTGGCTGCGTTTCTTGAAAGCATCTGAGTTTTATCTTCCTGACCTTGGCCTCCAGGGCTAGGCATATGGGGGCTTCTGAACAGATGTCTGATGAATGGATTATCAGATAAATGGATACAGTGGCTGGCGTTTTAGCTTTCCTTTGAAACCCACATTGTATGATGCTTGCAAACTTACAAAAGGCAGATGGTTTCTCATCCCAGAATATAAGGAGATGATGATTTCTTGGAGAGCAGACAGACTGTTGGAGAAGCAGTTAATGTCTGCACTTGTGTAAGCAACAGGAAAGCTCCTTCTTTCTACAGATAAGAACTCGGTGAATCGCTTTGGAAAAACTGACATGTGAATAACCCTGACCTTCACAGGCTTGTGCAGTCAAGACTCAGAATCCAGCAAACAAAATTAATGTGTAGTTCTGGGCTTTACTGGAAAAATTCAAAGGACCTGGAAAGGAGTCTAGTCACACTTTTGATAAGTCTCCTCTGTTTTTTTTCTTTTAATCTTTTCTAATCTATTCTCGTCTCCATTAATCTCTAAATCTCCATTCTCAAAACTTTATGTAAAACTCTACTGGGCTCTTTAACCTGAGGGCTCTCTTGTGTCTCATTTTGAAATCCCTGGAGCTCTCTTCTGTAAGAATTTGCTGCAGGAACTCTGAAATGTGGGTCTCTGATCTTTATCACACTGATCCTCACTGCCTCACCTTCGGTAGATTTCTTTTGGTGTGTGTGTGTGTGTGTTTAAACAGTAATTCTCCTAGAAAGGTTTTGCTAAGGGCACTTGTACAAACCTGAATGTCACTGGATACGCTTTGAAGTTGATTACAATGTTTTTTTGTTTGTTTGTTTGTTTGTTTTTTGTTTTTTGTTTTTTTAACAGACTTCATTTATTTTTGTCATATAAAAACCCTTATGTGGTAGCCACAGCTGGAGCCTGGGTCCTCTGAACAGAGACTCTGGTATAGGTTTTCACAAGATGATCAGTGAATTCCTGGTAAGGAGACTTGGTAAACACAGTCTCTTTCCAGAGGTCGGGGGTCAGTTAGCTGTAGGTCGTGGAGATGGCATCAAAGGTGGCCTTGGCAAAATTGCCCAGGGTGGCAGTGCAGCCTCTGGCTGAAGTGTAGCAGTCATCTATACCGGCCATCATCAGGAGCTTCTTGGGCACAGGAGCAGAGACAATGCCAGTCCCTCTGGGGGCAGGGATGAGACACACCAGCACAGACCCACAGCGGCCTGTCATCTTGCATGGAACAGTGTGGGGCTTGCCAATCTTGTTCCCCCAGTAGCCTCTCCGAACAGGGATGATGGAAAGCTTGGCCAAGATGATGGCCCCTCAGATGGCAGTGGCAACTGTTAGCATCCAGAATCTGCGGCAGATATGGGCGGGTCCACAGACCTGTCGCCAGGGCAATGGCCACCATATTCCCAGAATCCATTGGGTTCAGCTCCCACATTTACCTGGACTGCTACGTCACGACATATATATATATATATATATATATATATATATATATATATGTACTTTCCTCCATCTTTCTCTCTTTTTCTTCTCTCTCTCTCCCCTCTCTCTTCCTGCGCCACTACCCCCCTACCCCCTTCCAATTAAACCTCTTACACGTGGAACTGCCTGGGCCTGGTGTCTGCAGACGAGTCCCGCCACAACTCAAACCCATCAGCAACCTCCTTGGAGCACTTAACACCAAGACCAACATGACCATTGTAGTCCCCAATAGCGACGAATGCCTTGAACCTGGTCCGCAGGCCAGCCCGAGTCTGCTTCTGCACTGGCATGATTTTCAGAACCTCGTCCTTTAGGGATGCACCCAGGAAAAAGTCAATGATCTCAGACTCCTTAATGGGCAGGGAGAATAGGTAGATCTCCTCCAGAGACTTGATCTTCATGTCCTTAACCAGTCGGCCCAGCTTGTCTTCAGCTTTACCTCCGCGAGCCCCGCGGCCTCGACCACCCACGACCGCGGCCCCTTAGACCATTGCCGAATCCTCCAAGCGCCACGGCCTCCTAATCCTGGGCCCCCAGGTCCTCCGGGCCCTCCCTCTGCACCGGCGTCATCCGCCATTTGGTGTTTTCCGGAGAAGAAGCGATTACAATGTTTATAATTCACTCATTAGCCTCAGGTTTCTTCGTGAGCTTAGAGCAGAGTCCTCCTGAGGCTTCAAAAGGCCTGGCAGCTCTTGTGTTAGAAGCTCATTGCCCTAGTTGCTAATCTGACTCTGGCCTCAGAGCTTTCAGGTTTTCTGGGGACCACCGTAGTATTCTTACTGCTGTGATGTTCTTTCTGCTTGTACGGACTTTGGCCTCCATGGTCTTGTGATTCCATTTACTGACCTCTGTTCTCTTTACCCCAGACACCTACAGCTTGTCTGGACAGTTTCCCTTCAAAACAAGTGATATTCAAATAAGAATTAATTATAGTAAGGTAGACTAAAATATACAGTTAGATATTCCTCACAAGTATTTCTTTTTAATATGTCCTCTCCTCTGACCCACTTGTGAACTGCAGTCTCTTGAACTGGGGTTTGTGGGTTGAGATGGTATTCTACCATTTGATCCATTTGTGTGGGTTACAAACCCACCTGACTCAGAGACAAGTTGACTTTTATGACGTAGGGGAGTGATGTAACTTTGGTAACTTTGATGTAACTTTTGGTGATGTAATTTTTGTAACTTTCAACTACATACAGAGAAATAAGGATGTAAAGGAAACAATTGAATTTTTATGTTTTGAGGAAGAAATTAAGATAATTTTATAACCTTGTTTGTTATCTTAAGCATTTGAAATATTAAGACAAATGGATAATTTACTGAAGCTTCATGCTAGCTTTGCAGTTGTGATTCATAATGTTTAATTATTGTTAGATTTGCAGCTTTTCACTTAGAAAAAGGAAACGTGATTTGTTTTCTAAGCTGTGTTGCATATTAAGACTATATGGTTTGTGTGTGTGTATGTGTGTCTGTGTGTATATCTGTGTGTGTCTCTGTGTGTGTCTATGTATATGTCTATGTGTATATTTGTGTATGTCTGTGTGTCTCTGTGTGTGTGTATGTGTGTGTGTGTATCACAGGGTCTTATTATTTGGTTGGCCTCACACTCTAGCAATGCCAGCTTTAATTTTACAGGTAATTGGATTACAGGCATGTGCCACAAGACCTAGCTTCAAATTTTGATCTAAAAATATTTATTTATTTTTTTATGTTTGGGTGTTTTGCCTGCATATATGTCTACACACCACATGAATGACTGTAGTGCATGGAACTCCTAAGTGGGCATCAGATCCGAATGTATTGAGGTAAAAGTGAAACTTGCATTCTTTTTTAAATTTTTTGAGTGTTTTTTATTAATCACTCCATTCCTTTACATCTCAAATGATATCTCCCTTCCTGATTACCACTCCATGATCTCCACATCTGCCCTTTCCCCCTCCCCTTTGCCTCTATGAGGGTTTTTCCCCACCCACCCATCCTCTCCTGCCCCACAGCTCCAGTATCCTCCTACACTGGGACCTTAAACCAGGGCCTCCACTCCCATTGATGTTAGACAAGGCCGTCCTCTACTACATAAGTATCTGGAACCATGGATCCCTCTTGAATTCTTAATGGGTAGGTGCCTTAATTCTTCAAGTCTCATTTACTGAAGAGTTAATTATTTCTCCATTGATTATTCTTAGCATCTATATTGAATTCAATTGGCTAAATAGACATATTTATTTGTTTCAAGGTTCAGCTACACGGTAAATGTTGCTTTATGCTACAAGTATATTTTGAGATATTGGGAAATAGGGCCTCTGAAAATTCTAAGTTATAGTTGTGATTAATTGGCTTTTATCACATCAGTGTAATGCAGCCCAAGAGTCCAGTCAGTTATAACTATTTTAGGAATAAAGCCTTCTGCTGAACTGACACTGGCATTTTTATTTTATAGTAAGAATAGCATTTTAGTGCTAGCACAATAGTACTAGTCAAATCCCCACTTACATGAATATAAGCATTTTAAGACACAAGCTCCAATGGTGAATCCTTCATGGCCTGAGTCTCATCAACTGGTAATACTGCAAATGGGACATCTCTTTCAGGACCAGTGTATTGGTTGGATAATAATGGCCCCCATAGGCTCATATATTTGGATGCTTAGTCACTAGGGAGTGGCACTATTTGAAAGGATTAAAAGGATTAGGAGGTGTGCCTTTGTCACTGGGGGTAGACTTTGAGGTTTCCAAAGCCCATGCCAAGCACAGAGTCCCTTTCTGCTGCCTGTATGTCAGGATGTAACAAAGGTCTTAACAGAATTGTATACAAAATACTTGGAAAGTGTGGGAAAGATTGGTAATTGTGCTGGACAGTTTTGTGTTAATTTGATATAAGCTGAAGTCATCTGATAGGAGGGAACCTCAATTAAGAAATTACCTTTGTTATATAAAGTTGTAGGCAGGACTGTAAGGCATTTTATTAATTAATGACTGATGTGGAAGGGTCCAGACCATTGTGTGTGGTGTCATCCCTGGGCTTGTAGTCCTGGGTTCTATAGGAAGAAGGCTGAGCAAGCCATAAAGAGCAAGTCAGTAAGCAGCACCCCTTTATGGCGTCTGCATCAGCTCCTGCCTCCAGGTTTCTGTCTTATTTGAATTCCTGTCCTGCCTTCTTTTGATGATAAACAGTGCTCTAAGTGTCAGCCAAATAAAAACCCTAAGACAAGCAGCAACCAGGGAATAGGGTATTGCTGTGACAGACCTGGCCATGCTTCCTTTAGGCAGAATGTAGACTTTGGGACTTTGCATTAGGAAGGACTTTGAATGTTTTGTTTTGTTTTTTTTTTTTATCTAATTGGATATTTTATTTATTTACATTTCAAATGTTATCCCCTTTCCCTGTTTCTCCTCTGCAAACTCCCAATCCTATCCCCCCTTACCCTGCTTCTATGAGGGTGCTCCCCCACCCACCTATCCACTCCTGCCTCACCCTCCTAGCATTCCTCTACACTGGGGCATTGAGCCTTCACAGGACCAAGGGCCTCCCTTCCCATTGATGGCAAATAAGTCCCTTCAGCTCCTTCAGTCCTTCTCCTAGCTCCTCCATTGGGGTCACTGTGCTCAGTCCAATGGTTGGCTTTGAGCATCCTCATCTATATTGGTCAGGATCTGGCAGAGCCTCTCAAGAGACAGCTGTATCAGCTCCTGTCAGCAAGCACTTCTTGGCATCAGCAATAGTGTCTGGGTTTGGTGTCTGCATGTGGGATGGATCCCCAGGTGGGGCAGTCTCAGGATGGCCTTTCCTTCAGTCTCTGCTCCACTCTTTGTCCCTGTATTTCCTTTAGACAGGAGCAATTCTGAGTTTAAATTTTGGAGATGGGTGGGTGGCCCCATCCCTCAAACGGGGTGCTCTGCCTAATCTCTGGATATGGTCTCTAGGGCTTAATAGGTCATACAGGTGTTGGTGCTGAGAACATACCAGCAGTGCTGAGAACAATGTAGATTATCCCAGATCAAGAGGTTTCAGAGGAAAAGAATAATGTAAGTGGCCTAGAGATTGTTCTTGTGATATTTTGGTGAAGAATTTGGATGTTTTATGCCCTTGTTCAAAAACATTTGCCTGAGGCTAACTAGAAAAGTTTTGGATTAATAGTATTAGTAAAGGAGGTTTTTTTTGGGGGGGGGGGATTGGATATTTTCTTTATTTACATTTCAAATGTTTTCCCCTTCCCAGGTCTCCCCTTTGGAAATCCCATATCCTATCTCCCATCCCCCTGCCTCTATGAGGGTACTCCCCCACCCACCCACCCACTTCCATCTTCCCGCCCTGGCATCCCCCTACACTGGGGCATTGAACACCTTCAGACCCAAGGGCCTCTCAGTAGAGGAGATTTCAAGACAGCCTAGTTTAGGCTATGTTGCTTGGTTATTAGTGACCAATTATTATACACATCCATAATGAAAAGGAGCAAACTAAGCAAGGAAAAATACAAAATGTACAATTTGAGAAGAAAAGGCACACCAGGAAGTGTTATGGAGTTGGTGCTCAAAGAGATAAAATGTTTAAAGAAAAGCCTGATCCTAAATGGAGTGGAGTGGTGACTGCAGGGGAAACCCCACTCAGATAAGCTTCCAATTTGTGAAAAGGAATTAAAGAAAAGTTTAGGACCAAGTGTGATGGTGCACACCTTTAATCCTAACCCCCAGGAGGCAGAGATAGGCAGCTCTCTGAGTTCAAGGCCATTGTGATCTACAGAGTATGTTTCAGGACAGCCAAGCTCAGATAATGAAGGGAGCCTCAAAACCAGAAAGCTGGTGAAAATATATTTGAATGAAGGGGCTATGTTTTAGCCCCAGCAAGCAAAAGAACTGGGCAGCTTCAGCTCTGTGGTTCTGGCTTTAGAGACAGGGATATAAGAAATAGGTTGTGGAATCCTGGCTAAGGAAAGCTGCTGAGGCCAGGTAAGTGTCAGGGGTGTATCCCTGCATGGAGACCAAGAGAGGCCACTGTGTGAAGCTGTGAAAGTTATATCTGGACTTCACTGGAGATACCAAGATGTTGGGGAGATGCCAGAGTCATGGGATATCTGCCAAAGAGAGAGCTGCTAACAGAGTGTAGAACCAATCCAAGAGAGAAAAGTATATTGCAATCAACAAAGCTGAATTGAGTTGGAGATCTGAAGAGAGCTTTTGCATAAGACATGGCGGTGCAGAATTTGGAGTTTTCCCTGCTGGTTTTGTTCTTGCTTTGGTCCAGTATTTCTTCACTATCTTTCCTTTTGGAATGGTTATATACATATACATATGCATACATCTTGTGCCATTGTATGTTGGAAGTATTAATATATATATTTTTTATTATTTTGATTTTACAGGAGGTTACAGTTAAGAGATTGCCATGAGTCTCAGGAAAAACTCTGAACTCTGGATTTTTAAACAGTACTGAGACTGTTAAAGACTATGAGGACTTTTGAAGTTGGATCTAATGCATTTCTGCTTTATGGTATGGCTACAAGCCTACAAGTAGTGGAATGTGGTGGTTTGAATAAGAACACCCCCCCACACCCGTACCCTCCTACTTCCAGCTCATAGACTTGAATGTTTAGTCACCAGGGAGTAGCATTGTTTGAAAGGATTAGGAGGTCTGACCTTATTGTAGTAGGTGTGGCCTTGTTGGAGGAGGCATATCACTGGGAGTAGGTTTTGAGGTTCTAGAAGCCTAAGCCAGACCCAGTGGCTCTCTCTTTCCCTCTTCCTGCTGCCTGCAGATCTGGATGTAGAACTCTCAGCTGCCTTTCCAGCACCATGTGTGCCTGCATGCCACCATGGTTTCTGCTATGGTAATAGACTAAACTTCCGAAACTGTAAGCAAGCCCCCAATAAAATGGTTTTCTTCTTTATATGCATTATCTTGGTCATGATGTCTCTTCACATGAACACTAAGACAGTAATCCTACTAGGGTGCTGATGTTTCACTATTATCATAGCTCCTTGAGACCATAGTCCTCTGCTACTTCCATTGTTACATTTCATTGCTCAGAAGTTTTGAGCTCAATAAATGTTTGTTGATTAAATGAGTGATTTGGTGTGTAATGACTAAGAAAAACATCATGCCCACTTGGGACATTTATTCATTGAGCATTTTTTGTTAATGCTGGCTAATGTTATTATAGTCCTAGCCATGTGTCACGTACTTTATAGCTATCGTTTCATTGCTAGTTTATGGAGAAGAATAGGTTTGCTGTGTTGGTTGTTTGGCAATATTTGTGCCCTAGTTAGGACTTGCTCAAGGCCAGACCTTTGACTGGCAAAGACAGGTATGAAATTCAGTTCCTCTACTTAATTCCATCACTAGGCTAAGTTAAAAAAAATCTCACAACTAGTTTCTTTTAATATCAATATCAATATTTATTTAATATCAATTCATATTTTAAAACAATAAAAATTAAAAGAATCTGCATGTATCACGTTCTGCAGCCTCCCTCCCCCCAGCTAAGATTATAAAATGTGTCTTTTGCTTGAGTAAGAATGGGCTCAGTGTGTTCCTTTAACCTGGGATAGCATAAGGAAGTTCCAAGAAGAGGAGACTTTATCTCACCTTTAAGAATGGTAAGATTCAACATCCTTAGTGATCAAGAAAATGCAAATCAAAAAGACTGTAAGACTCCATACCAATCAGAATGGCTAAGATCAAAAACTCAGGTGACAGCAGATGCTGGCAAGGATGTGGAGAAAGAGGACCACTCCTTCATTGCTGGTGGGATTGCAAACTGGTATAACCACTCTGGAAATGGATCTGGAGGTTTCTCAGAAAATTGGACATAGCTCTACCTGAAGACCCAGCTATACCACTACTTGGCATATATCCAAAAGATGGTCCAACATATAACAAGGACATTTGCCCCACTATGTTCATAGCAGCTGTATTTATAATAGCCAGAAGCTAGAAACAACCCAGATGTCCCTCAATGGAAGAATGGATACAGAAAATGTGGTACATTCTCTCATTGGATTACTACTCAGCTATTAAAATAATGACAATGAATTTTGCAGGCAAATGGATGGAACTAGAAAATATCATCCTGAGTGAGGTAACCCAGACCTAAAAGGACACACATGATGTGTATTCACTAATAAGCAGATATTAGCCCCAAAGTGCAGAATACCCACAATACAACATACAAACCATATGAAGCTTAAGAAGAAGGAAGACCAAAGTGTATATACTTCAATCCTACTCAGAAGGGGGAACAAAATAATCATGGGAGGTAGAGGGAATGAGGGACCTGAGAGGGAGAGAGGAGGGGGAAGGAGAAAAGGGGGGCAAGATCAGGGATAGGAAGAGAAAGGACAGAAGACCAGAGGGTCAGGAGAATGAATAGAAATATGTAGCCATGGGGGGCCGGGAACAGGGGGAACCACTAGAAAGTCCCAGATGCCAGGGAAGCAAGAAATTCCAAGGACCTAATGGGGATAATGTTAACCAAAATACCCAACAGTTGGGGGAAAGAACCTGTTGAGGGACAGGGCCACCCACTCATCTCACAATTTTAACCCAGAATTGTTCCTGTCTAGAGGAAATGTAGGAATATAAAAGAAGAAGAAGAAGAAGAAGAAGAAGAAGAAGAAGAAGAAGAAGAAGGAGGAGGAGGAGGAGGAGAAGAAGAAGAAGAAGAAGAAGAAGAAGAAGAAGAAGAAGAAGAAGAAGAAGAAGAAGAAGAAGAAGAAGAAGAAGAGGAAGATGAAAGGAAGAGAAAGAAAGAAAGGAAGGAAGAAAGAAAGAAAGAAAGAAAGAAAGAAAAAAAGAAAAAAGGAAGAAAGAAAGAAAGAAAGAAAGAAAGAAAGAAAGAAAGAAGAGAAAGAAAGGAGCAGAGACTGAAGGAAAGGCCATCCAGAGAACGCCTTACCTTGGGATCCATTCTATCTGCAGACACCAAACCCAGACACTATTTCTGATGCCAAGAAGTCTGAGACAGGAACCTAGTATGGCTGTCATCTGAGAGGTTCTGCCAGCATCTCACTTAGACAGATGCAGATACTCACAGCCAACCATCGGACCCAGGGGGCCCCAGTGGATGAATTAGGGGAAGGGCTGAGGAGCTGAAGGGGTTTGCAACTCCACAGGGAAGACAACAGTATCAACCAACCACATCCCCCTAGAGCTCCCAGGAACTAAAGCACCAACCAAAGAGTACATACAGAAGGACCCATGGCTCCGAGAATTGCTATATCTGGAATCAATGGGAGAGGAAGTCCTTGGTCCTGTTGCCTCGGCATAGGAGCATGCTAGAGGTATGAGGTGGGAGTGGGTGGGTGGGTGGGTGGGGAAGCACCCTCTTAGAGGCAAATGCAAGGGGAATGGGATGGAGGGTTTGTGGAAGGGAGACTGGGTAGGGGACAACATTTGAAATGTAAATAAATAAAATAACTAATTAATTAAAAAAAAGGGATGGTAAGATTTGATAGACAGGGAACCAGCTCATTCTGGGTGTAACTGTTAGATTTCACACCAAGCGGCTATGCTTTGAGTATCCTCTTAGTGATGGCATTTAGGGGACTTTATACAAAACTAAAAGATTCAGAAACAGAATAAGCCTGGGTTCCTGCCTGAAGCACCATGGGGCTTCACTTTGCTCTCCTAAAAGAATGGCAGCCATCACTGAGAAATGAGCAGTTTGAGGGGAAATGCTGGACATCTGTGAGGCAGTAGTCTCTCTCTGTGGCTGTGGGATGAAGAAAGCTGATAGTGATTGGTTCATTTATCCCCAAGCCTGCGCACTGCAGTAGCTCCGCCCACTTCCTCCAGAGAAGAATGGCTGCTTTAGGGATTCCCTGTCCTTCCTGTCCATCCTTTCTCTCTGATAAGGAATATCCTTATTTTATGTTGTCACCAGCTGAAGCAAAGGCCTTCCTTTAGGTTATTAAAAACCTCCAGAACTCTCCCAAGTCCTAAAGGGGTTACAGGAAAGGCAACAGAGGCTCAAGGGAAGGCTCTTCCCTGGGAAGAGACAGAACTGGGGTTTAACTCAATACTTATTAAGGAGAATGTTCCTTATTTTTTTCCTATCACTGTCTTTCTAAAGATATGTAAGCATTTCTACCTAGTAGTTTTTATGACCTTAAGGAATCCTCTTAGTTGTTAAAATGACTTTTAAATATATATAAATAATGCTTTAATTTAAAAAGATGTTTTATAAAATAAAACATTTAATCTTAAATGAAAATTTCCTAGTGTAAAGAAAAGGAAAAATCAAAACCACCCAACCCCTCTCAGTGTTGACTGGGGACTTGGGCAGGAACCTAGGTAACTGACAGGATTAAAATGAGAGGAGTAGGGGGAGGAAACATCAACTCAGGCAAACAAGGAACCAAAGAAATGAGAAAATTCGAGCAAAAGATTAAAAAATAAAATAAAAGTCCTAAGATAATAAGAGGAGTTATACACACACACACACACACACACACACACACACACACACACACACCGAGAGGGGGTAGGCAAGGACAATCTATAGACCAAAGAGATGTAATCAAGGTCCATCTGGCTTTAATTTTTATCAGTTGTCAAATCCCTGAAAGCCATTCTAGGCGTGGAGATCCCTCTCTAATGTAAGTAACCCAAACCAGTTCAGAACACACTGTTCTTGTCTTCATAAAGACTCGGTGCATCCTCAAGACAGACACAAAGCCAATCAAATTCCCTGCTTCTGACTCCCAAGCTCCTAGTCTTCCCCCAGGATGCCTCTGCTCCAGATTACAATTCCAAACTGGTATAATTAGGGGAATTAGAGATGTTCGTGAACATGAAATATGTGTGCTTAATTGTGCTACCAAAAAAGAACAAAAGACAAGTGGTAGATTAACAAAATTCCTTTTTAATGATCTGGTTGAAAACTAGATCCTTAAAGACACACCTTTTTCCAGCACTAACCCCCACATTGGGGTGAGGATGAAGAAAATGCATGCTCACTTGTATTCTAAAGTATCTTTAAAGTTGTACTTCTTGAGTTCTGAAAGACTTTAGAGATGATTAGCTAGGTGGGCTCCGTTCATGGTTCTACCTAGTGAAAACCACAAGGTTTGACTTCCATATGCAAATGAATGGAATGGAGTGTTTATGGCAATTAACTGACAGAAGTTAAAATGATGTCTGTAGCACAGTACAAACATGAGCAGTCTGGTGTGATGGGGCTTGCACAGCAGATGACATAGAAACGTTGTCACAAAGATGTGAGGAGATGCCCAACACAATTGAGATATTACAAACTGAAACCACAGAACAGCATTTGCACACTCACCAGCTTGTCTTTAATTAAAAATACAGCCAACACCAAAAGCCAATGGGGATATAGAACAGCAGAAGCCTCATGCAGCATTGCTATGCTTGTAGAAGTAAACAAGTCAAATTACTTGGGAGGAAAAATATGGTATGTTGTGACAGTGTATACAGGTATACGAAGCCTCTGAATTTAAGAGCATGCACATATCAGGAACTATGATCATAGAATCTTATTTGTAATGTGAAAACCAAGCAAAGTATTTTGATCTGTGTTGGTGAACTTTTCTGTTATTGTAACAAATACTTGAGGTAAATCAACTAAAAAAAGAAGAAAGCTTCAGGGCTTGCAAGATGGGTAAGTGCGTAAAGTGTTGTATAAACCTGACAACTTGAGTTCATTTAGAGTCCATGTAAAGGTGGAAGGAGAGAGCTTATTCTGCAAAATTATCCTCTGAGCTCAACACACATGTTGTGGCACATGCCCCCCAATAATAGTGACAGACCAAAAGTTTTTTAATAGAAGAAAGGCTTATTTTGACTTATAGCTTTGGAGATTTAGTTTGTGGTCAAATGGTTTGGTTGCTTTGGGGCCTGTGGTAAGGCAGCAAGCACATCATAGCTGCACAAGAGAGGAAGAGAAAGACATTGACATCCTACAATCCCCTATTAAACACACACCCACACACCTAATGACCTAAAACCTTCTGTTAGCTCCTACATCCTAGAGGTCCCACCACCTCCCAACAGCACCAAACTGAGGACCATGTCTTTAACCCATGGACTTCTGGGAATTATTTTAGGTGCAAACTATCACAGGGCACAACCATAAAGAATGGAGATATGAGCCGCACCCCATGTGATGAAGTGTAGCCCTGAGAAAAAGCATCCCATAGTATACTCAATATAACTCTATCTACATCACATTTATAAACAGATAAAAATTAAAATAAATGATCAAGGGAAGATCAAAGTGTCATAGCCAGATGACAATATAAAGTACAGCTTGGTACTAATTGGCATTCGTGCCACAATGATGGCTATCTCTTAACATTAGTAACGTAGACATAGAACAAAGGGCTCAAGGGTGTTATTGCACATTATTGTTAAAATGTGTGTTGGGTGTTTGCCTTTTTTTAAAAACAGTTATCGTTTGGTACATTTTATATTATCTTTTGCATGTATAAAATATTTCATAATATTTTCTACCAGAGGAAAAAGCATAAGTAAATATGTGAAAGGTGTGATGGTTAACATGAGTCAATCAGATTGGAGTTTAGTGGGTTTTCAGAGCCATGTTTGAGGACACATCTGTTTAGAAGACTGAGACCCATATGTCTCAAGTCTCCTGAGACCATAGAAACATTGAGGGCCTGAAGAACTGACCTTTGCCTCAGGTTGGGAGCCCTTACTTGACCACCTGGTACCAACTTGACTCTGGTAGGGACTCTGGTACCCTCTGTACTCATGGGGTACATGAGATGTCCATAGGCTGAACGAGCTGCAGAAAAGAATGCTCTGCCTGTAAGTGGGGGGATTCTCTTCCTACAGAGACTATGGTGAAAAGTGAACTGTTGGTGGGAAGACAGCTTTTCTTGTTTGAGCCTCTCGGTATAAATGATCATGAGATAATGAATTTGCTGTATGCTTTAAATCCTTTTATTGTATTATTATTATTATTATTATTATTATTGTGTAAATGTTGAGTGGAAGGGTCACGTACACCAAATTGTGTCTATGGCAGTCAAAGGACAACTTTGTGGAGTAAGTTCTTTCTACCAGGGATCAAACTTGGGTTGTCAAGCTTGTGTGGCAAGTGCCTCTTCCCACTGTTCCATCATGCCAGCAGTATGTTTAAAACCTTGAGTTGAATAAATTACTGCTTCTAATATTTATAAAATATGATGCAATAAAATTAGGATATTGGCATTATCAGTGTGGGATTTCATCTTTCAAACCCCGAGTGTGTGAGAAAACTGTGTAATCCTGTCATTGGCTTGGCTTTAATTCATGAGTCCCTGTTATTTTATGTATAGCTTCTTTTTGCCTAAATCTTCCCTCTTCTCTGTAATAGGCTATGATCTAAAGTCTAGACAAAATTTCAAGCTGAAGTCAATGTTACTGATTTCTAACACTGTCAGTAAGATTATCAATAATCTGACATTATCACTACGATAATGTTACTGACATCTAGAGATAATTGTATAAACAGGTTTGAAACGAGTGCCAAGCCTCCCAGTCTGGCTCTCTTGGTTCTTGCATGAATGTGCCCAAATCATTTCACGTCTCCGAACGTCAGTTTCTTCACTACACAGTATGCACATGGGCCCAACTGTCAATAAGAATTTTTTAATTGAGTATTATGATGACATGGATATTCCTTAAAGTATGAGCTGTTTATCCTGTTATTAAACTCCACAAATTATGCCTAATCCACTTTAAAAAATTGACCACACTTTCCACTTGTTCTTGAAAGACAAATCTCATTCAAATAGGCGTCTTACACTTGTTAGTCATTGGATCCTTGTGGTAAACTTGTGACGTTGGGTCAATTACTTCGATGTGGCTCAGAGCAGTTGGCTGCTAGCGAGAGGGTGGACCTGCTTGTCTGTGCCCTTCACCATGTCATGTGGTCATCTCCAGTGGAGTTAGCATATTTGGTTAATGCATTTAAGAGTCTTACACTTAAGAAGCAGACTTCTCCTTGCATTCCCTCAAATTCTTTACCTTCCAATTTTCCTTCTGGAAGTAATGAAGTCTTATAGAATATAGTTATTGACCATGGAGTGGGAGGTGCATTGGCCAATAAGGATGTTGGCGAAGGCTTAGAAACATTGCAGTAACCAGGGAAGGGTGACAAAATGTGCTTGGCTTTGTCATTTTTAACTTTCTATTCTGCAATGATTAATTTCTTTTTGTGATGGAGAAAATACCTTATGAACTCGTATTTAAGAAGCAAGTTGCCCCTTCTCTCTACAGGTTTGAAACATCAAATCACAGGTAATTTTTTTCCTTTATGAGCTTGTGGGAAACTTGAAAAACATTCCGATCTCAATGCTCTGTCCCTCTTCTGCTAAATCAACTACCATTTCCTACTCCATACTCCATACATGACATTTTGCCAAAGAGGATAAACCCCGAAGAATTGCCTCTGCCCAGAAGTAGTACAAGGAGGAATATCATAACAGTGGGAACCAGTGTTATTATTTGTCTTGTCCTATGTACCATGTCACCTCCACATAAAAAAAAAGTGTTAATTGTTTTCCACCATTATACAGTTGGAGAAAATATAATTCACAGATCAGTGCTTTTCCAACGTCCATGCTTTTAAGCAAAATTACATGAAATGGCTCGATGACATCACTGTATCTTTTTTTCCACATTATTTACTTCTATAACACCTAACTTGGTCATTTGAAAAAGCAAAAAATAATTTCTTTCTCAATAGTTTTGTTATGAGGAGGAAAGTCAATCTACATGGTCTGAATGTTTGTGACCCTCAAAACTGACATGCTGAAATCTTAACACCATGATGAGGATGAGGAGGAGAGATGGGAACCTGAGAAGTGATTAGACCTTGAAGATATAACTCTTATATCTGGATTCAGATACGTATCAGTGAGACCCCCATAGAGGTAACCTGTCCCTTTTTTGATGTGAGGACACAAGAAGATCCCATGTTAGCCATAAAGTGACCACATTAGATACCAAATCTGCCTTGATTTTGGACTTCCTAGCAGCAAAACTTGAGTGATATAACCTTATGTTATTTATAGACCACTCAGTCTAAGAGAGTTTGTTGTACCAACTTCAGTGGACATGGGAAAATATAAAGCACATACTAGGTACTCATTAAATAGTGCTTCTCTTTTAGTTAAAGGCTGAAAACACCAGAAAGAGCTTTCAGTGACTAGATCTCAGGGAAGGATCTGAACTTGAAGTCTTTCTGTTTTAATTACTGTACCTAAGTGCCTGACATACAGCTTAAGCAATTTGAAATTTATTTTGGTTCAGGATTTCAGAGGTTTAGCGGGGAAGGCATGGTAGAGCAGAGCAACTCATGGCCTGGAGAAAAAGCAGGAGGGAGGGAGGGAGGAAGGGAGAAAAGGAAGAACAGAGGGAGGGAAGGAGAGAGGGAGGGAGGGGGGAGAGAGAAAGAGATCAGTTTAATTTTGGTATGTTTAACCTAAAACAGAGATAGATAGATAGATAGATAGATAGATAGATAGATAGATAGATAGATAGATAGATAGATAG
>NW_022196900.1:47259611-47312750 GCF_008632895.1 Mastomys coucha | reverse complement strand
GAGAGAGAGAGAGAGAGAGAGAGAGACAGAGACAGAGAGAGAGAGACAGAGAGAGAGAGAGACAGAGAGAGAGCCCTTGAACTCTAGGTTATGGGAGGTGGGCGTCTCCCCTGAGAACAGCCTCACAGGTGTGTTCAGGATGCACCTTACTAATCTTCCTGTGTATTTCAATTCAGCCCAGTTAATAATCAAGATGAGCCATCGCCATCAGCATTCCTGGTTGTACAAAACTGTGGAGAACGGTTAACAAAGGAAAGAAAACTCTCAATGCCAGAGCAACATATGTGCATTCAAACTAGAGCAAGAGGAAAGGATTTGTGTAGCAGTCAAAGGAGGGGTCAGTGGAAGATGATGAAACAGACTGCAAAACAAAACAAAATGGACCATCTCTGCCGGGATAAAGATGCAATCAAGTGCTTTCTTTCATCTGCCTGCTTTTTAGCCAGAGTGCAAGAGCAGCTGAACATAAAGAGAACACAGTTCCTCAGAAGTGGGGCTGACTTCATCAACAGCCTTCTTTCCTGGTATACAAGGCCAGAGCTAAGAAGAGCTTCAAGTTCTCATTGCCTCAAAGTTGTCGATACTTTTGGGAAAAAGGCTGCAAATTTTGCTTTTGTATTTATCCTACCAAATTATCTAGCCACTCTTCCTTGAGACCTTTGCACCCCACCTTCACTGAAGGGCTCTCATTCCAGTGAACACAATCCCAGCAGACTTTGGAATGCTGTGTTAGCAGATATCTCCTTTTCTTTTATTTCAGTTAGCATCAAAATTATACATAATATATTCTGCATATGAGTCTCTCATATGCAGGAATGAAAGTAATATAGTAAAAAAGGACCTTGATTTTTTTTAAGTAGGAAAAAAATAACAGCACCATGGCCAAAACCCATATGTTGAACACAATAATACTTTGGAGTGATTTCCTTAGAGGGGAGTTTTAGATTTCTGCTCATGTGTAACTTTGAGTAGGAGCTGGGATTCTGTGTTTTCTGAAAACACCAGGTCTTTTTAATGTGGAAATTAGGTTGAAAACCACTGAATTATAAAGCTGCGGAAGGAAGTGGATACTCCTGGCAAATGTTACATAGTATCATCAAAAATCCTCTGAATAAGTCTATGTGATTAACTCTTTATTTCTTTGGTAGCTAGCTAGGGCTTTGCATATAGTCAGTGCTCTATCAAATTTTATTGATAGATAAGAGATAAAATATGGCATTAATCTCTTAAGGGACATTGAACACACAATCTGTTCCCAAAAGCTTTTGGCTCTTTCAAAAGAGTTTGCCAAACTTGGAACAACTATAAAGTAGATTTAAAAAAAATCTGTTTATAATAACACTAAATAAATTTAACAAAAACTTCTAAGAAACTATATTAGAAATGCTAATTTTAAAAGGTTTGTCTTATTTTTATTTTGTGCATGTGTGTATCTTTGTGAAGGTACATATAGAGTCCAGAAGGCTGTTGAATACCCTGGAGTTGAGGTTACAGATACTTGTGAGCCACTGAACATGGATGTTGGAACTGGAATCTGTGGCCTCTGAAAGAGCAAGAAGTTCTCTTAAACACTGAGCCATCTCTCCAGTCCCTGAAAACTATATTCCTGGGGAATATTTGTACCTCCTGATAAGGTCAAAATAAATAAATCAATACAGTATTCATGTATTTAAAGACTTCATGATGACAATGGTCAACTCTCTCCAAATTGGCCTTCAATCTACTTCCAGTTTAAATCCATATAGGCATTTGCACAGTTTCACAAGGTGATTCTACATGCAACTAGTGTGGTCAAAGCAATTCTAAGAACACACTAAAGAAAGACAATAGACTGAAAGAGCTACATTTCCTAGTATCAAAATGTATAGGGAGACTTTGCTGGTTATGACAGTGTAATGATGTCTATAGGTTGGCTGAATACAGCAAGAGAAGAGGACAGCGCTCACAAAGAGGGCCATGCCTGTAAAAATGACTCACCAGGAAAGAATACCTTCCACAGATAGATTTAGATCCACTGTGTATCTGATATGAATACCTTCCAGGTTTCAAATTTTTAAAAAAGAATAACTTGAAATAGTCTGAAAATTATCATAGACCTAGCCGTGAAACCTAAAACCATTTCTAGAAGCTTCACAATATTGGGTTAGAAAAAAAAAATTTTTTCAAAAATGTAAGTTAACCCCCACCTCCACCCTAACCCATCTCCCCAAAAGTACCAGCCTAAATAGGAAGGCACAGAAGATAACTCTTAAAACGTGTGATAAGGATGCTGAAGTTAAATCTTCACAGTTGATGGCTTCTGGTGGGGTGTGGGAGGGGAACGGGTCGGTTCTCTCTAACGGACACATCACTGAGAGCTTGACGATGCTCCAGCGAGTATATAGAGAACACAAATTAGGCTTGTTTATTTATTTTTTAAATTTGCTTTATTTTTATTTTTTTAAAGGAGTTCAAAAGGGTGGAGGGAGGACATGGAAAGCCTGGGAAATGAGTGTGATCAGGATGCATGATGTGAAATTCCCAAAGAATCAATGAAAAGTATTATGTTGGAAAAAAGAAAAAAAGGAAGATAAGAAAATACTAACCATGTCAGAAAACCATGAGGAATTAACTTAATGAAATATTTTTTCAATTGTCCTTCAAAAGAAAAAAAGATAAGGCAAAGACTGGAAATAATATTTGTATATAGAGAATGGTCAGAGGGTTGCTATGCTGTTTACTATTTGTGGAGAGTTGAATGAGAATCTTTCATAGGCTCTGATGATGGAAATTTGGCCCCTAGTAGATGGTACTGCCTGGGGGATGTTATGGACGTTTTGGGAAGTGGCACCTCACTGTACAAAGTCCAACACAGGGGGTGGGCTGTGAAAGTTACATATCCAGCCTCCACTTCCACTCTGTCCTCTCTGTTTCTTACTCATGGATGGAAATCTTGTAGTCTCTCACTCTACACCTGTGGACATTCTGCCCCTGCCATTATAGACTCCCCTCCTGGAACTGTAAGTCAAAAGTCTTTTCTTCTCTAAGCTGCTTTGCTCATAATATTTATCACAGCCACAGAAGAGTAACTGCAAACCAGCAAGCAATGCCCCTCCATAAATTCTGCATCAGGTCCTGTCTCAAGGATCCTGTCTTGTTTGAGTTCCTGTCCTGACTTTCTCAACAGTGCTATGGAATCATAAGCCAAATAAACTCTTTCATCCCCAAGTTTCTTTGGTTATGGTGTTTCATCACAGGAATAGTAAGCATAACTATGGCTGTATGTTTTATGTATACTTACATGTTTTAAGCCACTGGGTTTGTGGTGATTGTCACAATAGTGATTTAAAACTGTCACATGTCCTTAGGATTTACCAAGTAAACAACCATCATACTGTCTCTGCATGAAGGTTTGATTCCTTACCACATAGACCTCTCAACATGGATACTCCTTCAAAGCCACTAAGGAACATCTACCAGGAAGAGTTACTCTTATATACAATCATCACTGGAGTGATAACCTTTTATCTTTGCCACATTTCATTGGTTAGAAGCAAGTCATGATTTTAACCTGTGGTCAGTGGGAGATTGCACAGGGCATGAACACCCAGAGGTGAGAGTCCCTAGATATGTCTATCACAACATATCTGCTCATTAGCCACTCACTTGCTTGTCTTTGAATGTCGCTATCAGACTCTGTAGTTAGAATTATGCAGATCTTTGAATGTGCTTTCTGTTTTCTTTCTTTAGATTGCTTTTCAGAAGCAATACCACCCTGAGCTATTGGCAGGAACACTTAGTAATAAGACTATAAACTAAAATTAAAGCAAAACAATGCACTTGGGAGCAGACTCAGTACTTTTTTAGACATAAGGAATGAGCCTAAAGTGGCTACCAAAAGAAGTGATCATTGCTAAAATCCCAAGGCTTCTGGAAGCTTTAGTCACATCTATCTTTTGTTGTTCTTCCGAATATACCTGCTTGTTGACAGAATTTCAGCAGGGTTAAACCTCCTCACAACATTTGTAATGAGTTTATACTGTGCAATGTCTGATCTGGATTAGTAAATTAACAGCTAGATACTGCAAGGTATTGACTCATATAGGCAGTCAGGTCTTACTGCATAGTTCTTAAGGTTTTGTTTTGTTTTGTTTTTGTTTTAGTTTTAGAAAAGGATTCTTCTTTTAATGCTCACCAGCTACATACTGGGGTAGACAGGCCATGTATAAGCCACCAAACACTAAAATTCTTATGGTCAGAAGAGCAACTCAGTTCCAGCTTCAGGCAAAAAGAGGTTTACTGAACATTCCTTTTGTGTGTGCTTAACAATTTAATCTAAGGACTGCTCACAGTTAAGCAGAAAGGTGCTCTGAGTCAATCAGAAACTCTTTAAATTGTGACATCGCCTGCTCTGAACTCCCTTTCTCCACTCCTGAAGTAAGTACAATGGTGTTACTGGTTTCACAGAGATGCTGGGACAGTTAAATGAGGTGATTTGTGAACAATAGCATAGGTTTTGACACAGAAGGGGTTCCTAAATGCTAGAGCAGTTACTTTCACTACTGTAGCAAAGAGAAAAGTTTGGACTTGGCAGTGAAGTAGACCTGGCACCAGGTAGTTAACTTATTTAAGCCTCACCTAGTGTGTGGAATTCTAAAGTGAAGATCATGGAAAAGTACATTCTAGCATGGGCATCTAGCACAGTAGCTGCTGCACAGTCATTGTCTCATGGAAGTGAATTCTTCTCCTTCCTCAGAACTCTTTCAGAGACTATGAAGGTGGAGGTTGCTTCTTGCCTAAAGAATAGGCTTCAGTGAAGAACAGAGCTAGGCTGTATAAGAAACCCTTAACTATCAAAACAGCAAGACCTTCTTTCACATGAAGGACTACTGTGTAGCCTTACAGGGAACCAGATTCCTTGCATGCTCTTGCTCCAAGCTTTTTATATGTACACATATGCATGCTATGTATCACCATACTATGTATTTCCCAGATTTCCTGGAACAGGAAAGAAAACAAAGAGACAGTATACTGCTGCTTCAACATACTTCTTCAGAGTCTTCTCTTCCACTAGTACTAAATTGTCCAGAATCTAGGTATTTGCCCACATGTGCTGCAAGGGACAGGGATGCTGTTTTGGGCACAGTGGTAGGGTTTTAGGTTGGGCCATGAGTCATCGATAAAGTACATTTCTAGCCTATTTCTAATAGGTGAAATGAGGACAAGAGAATAGAT
Organism: Mastomys coucha; assembly: GCF_008632895.1. Lineage (NCBI taxonomy): Eukaryota > Metazoa > Chordata > Mammalia > Rodentia > Muridae > Mastomys > Mastomys coucha. The sequence continues at coordinate 47,307,536 of NW_022196900.1, read as the reverse complement.
TTCCTTTTCAAATGATGGCACAGTGTGTTTCCAGAGAAATCAGAGTAGAAAAAGAGGACTGTGTTGAGTTGTTCAAATTATAGAGGCTGATATGTCAATAAAACCAATGTTGTGTTTGCTAATTAACAAGGCTTAGCATGACTGTGCTGTCTTGCTTTTCATCTCTCTCCCACTGTTGCTTGCTAAGGATGGCCCAAGTTACTGCTTATTTTCAACTCTCATTAAGCAGAGAAGGAAAACAGCTTTTTGTTTTGTTCTCTTGTCCCATCGACAATCGGCAAGCAGTTGTTGAACTTTTAGAATGTATGAGTTATTCTCATTCCATAAGTATCCTCTGAGGTTTGATTTTGACTACACTCTGGGAATAGTAGTGAATGCTAGAAATGACCTCAGTGTTCAGGGGCTCTTAGGATTGAGAGAGAACTCCAATGTAAATGTCACAGTGGACTGAAGTATGTGCTGAGAAAGCTTGAAGCACACAGAGCCCATCTAAAGGATGAACATGGAAGGAAGTATACCACGAATTTGCTTTGACAGATGTGGCAAGACCTGGCCATTCTCTCTGAAACAATAGTCATCGTGGAAGGATGACTTACTTTGGAACCATACCTCGTTAGATGTTTAAGGGTTTTAAGTTGACAACATTAGGAGAAGAGAGAAGTTCACGCAGGCTGACCCATACAGCAGATGCTTTTGGATAAGTGAATCTAAAGAAGGCTTATTTCGAGATTGTCCTACCTGGGGATCCATCCCATGTACAGTTATCAAACCCAGACACTATTGCAGATGCCAACAAGTGCTTGCTGACAGGAGCCTGATATAGCTGTTGCCTGAGAGGCTCTGCCAGTGCCTGACAAATACAGAAGTGGATGCTCACAGCCAACCAATGGACTGAGCACAGGGTCCCCAATGGAGGAACTAGAAAAAGGGCCCAAGGAGCTGAAGGGGTTTGCAGCCCCTTAGGAGGAACAACAATATGAACTAACCAGTACCCTCCAGAGCTCCCAGGGACTAAACCACCAACCAAAGAGTACACATGGTAGGGCTCATGGCTCCAGCTGCATAAGTAGCAGAGGATGGCCTTGTGGGACATCAATGAGAGGAGAGGCCCTTGGTCCTGTGAAGGCTCTATGCCCTAGTGTAGGGAAATGCCAGGACAGGGAAATGAGAGTGAGTGGGTTGGTAAGTAGGGGGTGGGAGGATGGGATAGGGGGGTGTTGGAGGGGAAACTATGAAAAGGGATAACATTTGAAATGTAAGAAAAGAAAATAATAATAATAAAAAAGAAGACAGGTGAAAGGACTTAAAAAAAAAAAAAAGGCTTAGAGTAGGGAGAACAGTATTCCTGGGTGCCATTCCTGGGTGGGAGTAGTCGCAACAAAGGCATGGTAAATGCTGGGTTCCTGAACGGGAAAATGAATGACATATTATCACTAGGTTTCCTCCGAATCTACTCTCTCCCTCTCTCCCTGCCCCCTCTCTCATCTAGAGACAGGCTCATAATAAATGTGAGCATCGTCTATCCTGTCCCATATGATTCTTACCAAATGACAGGCACAGGAATGAACAATGGCAGAGTTGTGTGGAATGGTGCTAAGTTTCCATTCTGAGTTGGCGCCTCAGGATGTAATTTTCTCAGAGAGAAAATCTTCTGGCTTGGGATTTTGATTTTAGCAGAAGTTACTTTCTCTCAATTAGATTCTAGTTTGATACAATCATTGCTTGAAAATTGTCTCAAATCGAAGCCATCTAATAGTGAATGTTCAAGTGAAGAAGATAGGGGAACTTAACACACTGCAGACAGTCCATTCACGGAGTGTGTGATTCAAAAATAGGAGAAAGTAGAACCATCTGTGTGTCCTACCTTGGACAAATAATGCCATTGAACCCACTAATGGTTTGTCATTGGTTTAGCATCAATCAGGTTAAGCCTACAAAGGAAGTACAGGTGACTGTATCTTAGTAACCAGGTTAGTTATGCTTATCAGGTGTGTGTGTGTGTGTGTGTGTGTGTGTGTGTGCATGTGTGTGTATGTATGTGTGCATGTGTATATGTGTGTGTATGTGTGTGTGTATATGTGTGTGTATGTGTGTATATATGTGTGTGTATGTGAATGTGTGTGTATGTGTATATGTGTGTATGTATGTGTATATATGTGTATGTGTGTATGTATATGTGTGTGTGTGTGTGTGTGTGTGTATGTATGTGTGTGTGTTTTTCTCTTTATCATGGTGTGTTTTAGAAATGCTGTTTGGAGGGTGCTATGGAATTGGGGCCATATCTGATTCCCAAATCATGGTTTTACAACAGCTCTGCAAACAAACCCAATGGTGACTTTTCTAGTGACTTTTCTAGATGATTTAAAACGCAGAAAATGAGCCAATGGTAAGTGCTTCTTCTGTGTTTGGATGAGTTCATGGATTGACAGTAACAGACTCAGGTATCCTCTCTTCCAGGGCAGGTGAGCTTGTCTGCTGACCATTGCTCCTCAGGTTATCATGGAGGTTTGTGACAAGCCATCTTGTGCATTCTAGCAGACAATAGCAGTTAAGATCGCTGCAGATGATTTTTTGTTTCCAGTCTTGTTTTTAAACTTTGTTCTCTGAGGCTAGAAAGACTTTAGTTTAGAACTAATTTCACTCCACAATGAAAATAATTGCTGTCTAAGCACTTTTGTCATACCCTGGGTATTATGAAGTTTGCCTTATGGTGAGGAGGAATAATTTCTTCCTGGGTGGGTATAAGCATGTGCGTAATTTTATTTCCTCCTTGGTATGTCTTTGCCTCCCAGAGTTTCCTCATTTATACATGGAGTTCCTCAGCAGGGTCAAGTTTCTGTGGAGCTTTCCTTCTGATCAGCTTCCTCCTCTCTGGCTCGACTCTGAACCCTTCAGCTACTTGAATCTGACTGAAGACTTCCCCAACACAAGGAAACCACTGGCTTCCCCCTGTGTTCTCTCTTCTTGGGATACAATCTGGATCTCTTTCCAGGCAAATGGGACAACCATTGACTCATCTCATTTGTTTCTGTTCTCTTTGGAGACCACTGTCTCAGGCTGTCTGCTGTCCAATGTCTGAATTTAGTGTTTTGTGTTCTTTCTGATTGCTGGAGTCGTTTGATGTGGAAAATAAATCTGGTCATGGTTACTCCATCTTGACTGAAAGAGGAAGTCAGTGCATAAAAATGTATGTAAAAGATGGTTCATCAAAGCAGTATTGTTTATGAGGAGTAATTGGAAATAGGCAAAAAGCAAGACAAAAGAAGAAAGAAAAAGAAAACAGAAGTTGGGATAATATATTGTGGCATCCATGTAATCTGATACTTAAAAGACATTAAGAAGCATGTTTTATTTCTTCTCTTGAGGCAATGTTAACGTTTTTTAAGACAAGGTTTTAATATAGTGTGAGCATGGTGGGGGTTGTGGGAAGCTAGTTAAGAAAAAGAAAGTCATACATACCCAAGGCTAGAGTGGATGCCAGGCTCTTCAAGACACATAGAGTCACATTTTAAGTGTTTTAATCTATATATAAAAAACCCTCATGTTTTCAAAGGATACTTGTTGGCATGAGGAGGTAATTATATTTAATTAAAAGGGTATAGTGAAAATAAATTAGATGGTTTTTTTTTTAATTTTAAAAATGTGCACATTGTTTATTCTGTCACTGCCATGCAGTCTTCTCTTTGCAATGTACCAAACTTCTTTATGGAAACTGCACATCAGAACAAAAACATACTTAACACGTAATTTGTATGTACAATAAATACATAATTACTTAAATATGAAAATAAATTATATAAACAGGATCACTTATGTGATGAAACATGTACATTTGCATGCTTTATTTTAACATCTAATAACATTACCTTAGTTATCTTTTTGTTGCTGTAATAAAATGCCATGATCAAAAAGATGACTAATGGAAGAGCTTGTTTGGCTCACTGTTCCATAGGAATAAGAGCCCGATAGGATGGAGAGGCTTGCCAGCAGGATCAGGAAGCTGAGCGCTCACATAATATCAAAGATGTTAATATAAAACCTGAAACACCAAAACTCAGGGAGTACACCTCAATATATAGTTTATATTAGAACTTTCTGAATGGGACTTTAGTAGCCCAGAAAAATATCCTGAAAAATAACAAGCAGGGTGACATAAAATTATAAATGCCCTAAACTACAAAATAAACTTTTAATAGAGCAAACATACAGCCCATAGAATGAAAGAAAATTGTTGCCAGCTATATTTTAGACAGGAGCTAATATCCAGAATATGTGAAAAACTACAAAAATTAGATGCTCAAACTTCATTCAATTAATAAGATAAAGAAATGCACAGACTACACTGGTGTGACTCTAACTAAGCAAGTGAAAGAATCTGTATGACAAGAACTTCAGATCTCTGAAGAAAGAAATTGAAGATCTCAGAAGATGGAAGGGTCTCCCATGCTCATGGATTAGCAGGATTAATATAGTAAAAATGGCCATCTTGCCAAAAACAATCTACAGATTCAATATAATCCTCATCAAAATCCCAACTCAATTCTTCACAGAGTTAAAAAGAGTAATTTGTAAATTCTTCTGGAATAACAAAAAACCTAGGATATCAAAAACTATTCTCAACAGAAAAAGAACTTCTGGTGGAATCACCATCCCTGCCTGACCTCAAGCTGTACTACAGAGCAATTGTGATAAAACCTGCATGGTATTGGTACAGTGCCAGGAAGGTAGATCAACTGAATAGAATTGAAGACCCAGAAATGAACCCACTCACCTATGGTTACCTGATCTTTGGCAATGGAGCCAAAACCATTCAGTGAAAAAAAGACATCATTTTCAACAAATGGTGCTGGCTCAACTGGTGGTTAGCATGTAGAAGAATACAAATCAATCCATTCCTATCTCCGTGTACAAAGCTCAAGTCCAAGGGGATCAAGGACCTCCACATAAAACCAGATACACTGAAACTAATAGAAAGAAAGTGGGGAAGAGCCTCAAGCACATGGGTACAGGGGAAATTTTCCTGAACAGAACACCAATAGCTTATGCTCTAAGATCAAGAATTGACAAATGGGACCTCATAAAATTGCAAGGCTTCTATAAGGCAAAGGACACTGTTAATAGGACAAAACGGCAACCAACAAGTTGGGAAAAGATCTTTACCAGTCCTACATCCAATAGAGGGCTAGTATCCAATATATACAAAGAACTCATGAAGTTAGACTCCAGGGAACCAAATAACCCTATTAAAAATGGGGTATAGATCTAAACAAAGAATTCTCAACTGAGGAGTACTGAATAGCTGAGAAGCACACTTATGTTCAACATCCTTAGTCATCAGGGAAATGCAAATCAAAACATCCCTGAGATTCCACCTCACACCAGTCAGAATTGCTAAGATCAAAAACTCAGGTGACAGAAGATGCTGGCAAGGATGTGGAGAAAGAGGAATACTCCTCCACTGCTAGTGGGCTTGTAAGCTGGTTCAACCAGTCCAGAAATTGGTTCGGTGGTTCCTCAGAAAATTGGACATAGTACTACCTGAGGACCCAGCAATACCACTCCTGGGCATATACTCAGAAGATGCTCCAACATGTAATTAGGACACATGCTCCACTATGTTCATAGCAGCCTTATTTATAATAGCCTGAAGCTGGAAAGAACCCAGATGTTCCTCAACAGGGGAATGGATACAGAAAATGTGGTACATTTACACAATGGAGTACTACTCAGTTATTAAAAACAATGACTGCATGAAATTCTTAGGCAAATGGATGGAACTAGAAAATATCATCCTGAGTGAGGTAACCCAATCACAAAAGAACACACATGGTATGCATTCCCTGATAAGTGGATATCAGAAGCTCATATCCCAGAAGGTCAGAATACCCAAGATACAATTCACAAACCACGTAAAACTCAAGAAGAAGGAAGGCCAAAGTGTGGATACTTTGGTCCTTCTTAGAAGGGGGAACAAAATACCCATGGAAGGAGTTACAGAGACAAAGTGTGGAGTAGAGACTGAAGGAATGATCATTCAAAGACTGCCCCAACTGGGGATCCATCCCATCTACAGTTACCAAACCCAGACACTATTGCAGATGCCAAAAAGTGCTTGCTGGCAGGAGCCTGATATAGCTGTCTTCTGAGACGCTCTACCAGTGCCTGACAAATACAGAGGTGGATGCTCACAGCCAACCAATGGACTGAGCACAGAGTCCCCAATGGAGGAATTAGAGAAAGGACCCAAGGAGCTGAAGAGCTTGCAGCCCCTTAGGAGGAACAACAATATGAACTAACCAGTACCCTCAGAGCTCCCAGGGACTAAATCACCAACCAAAGACAAGCTGCACATGTAGCAGAGGATGGCCTTGTGGGATATCAGTGAGAGGAGAGGCCTTTGGTCCTGTGAAGGTTCTATGCCCCAGTGTAGGGGAATGCCAGGGCAGGGAATCAGGAATGGGTGGGTGGGTGAGCAAGAGGAAGGGAATAGGGGGTTTTCAGAGGGGAAACGAGGATAACATTTGAAATGTAAATAAAGAAAATATCTAATAAAAAAAAGAAAGAAATGGACAGACAATCTTGAGAGAAAAAACATAAATGCTTAATAAGTGTTTTCAAGTGTTTCACATTCTTAGACAACAGAAATGCCCATATTAAAATTGTATGGGATTCCATCTCAGCCTGGTCAGGATAGCTATGATCAGGAAAGCAAATGGCAACAGATGCTGGTATGAATATGGGAAAAAGGAACCATCTTCATTGCTGGTAGGGTGTAAATTAATACAGCAATTATAAAAGTCACTATGAATAACTATCATATGACCCAGCTATACTACTCCTGGATATATTTCTAAAAGATTTACACCCTACCTGTGAGACACATGTATATCCATACCTATTGTGGCATTATTCATGTTAGTAAGGAAATGGAACCAGCCTAGATGTTGATAAACAAAAGAAAGGATAATGAAAATGTGGTACATATATACAATGCAATTTTATTCAGCTGCCAAGAATAGGATAGACAACATTATAGTAAGGGTGGCCACCCAGATTTGGATAGACAAAAGCTACATATCTCTCATATACCGAGCCTAATCTTCGTGTCTATGTGTGCACATTTAAGTGAGTGTGAGAGTTATAGGCTATGAAACTAGATCGATAGCAAAAGGTGGGGAAAGAGAGACTGAAGAGGAGGGGAGGCAGAGACACATGTGATGTGAAGGAGAAAGGAAGTTACTGAGGGTAGAGGGGGGAAAAGAGGGGCAGAGGGATAAATGAAAGCAGTAGGGCAGGGGAGTCAACAATCTGCATGGCCGTATGAGTAAGCTGTCTCACCCATGTGTACTCACTGTGACCACCACTTCTTGACTCATTATTCTAAACCCAAGAATCGAAGACTGTCCATATCTGCTTTCTTGTATTCTACTGACAACGTAGAAGAAAGACATAATACGGATACTGTGTTCATAGTGGGAGTCATTAAAAGATGGCCAGGTTAGAAATGAGGTGTACCACCTTTAACCAGGCACTCTCCCAGAGTCTGAGGGACTGCACCCCACAGCAAATACAAGCATAGAACAAAAGGACTGGCAGATGACAGATGACCATCTAATCAGACCATCTTATGCATCCCATACAACTCAGGCCTATTGACTACCTAGTGATCATTGAGAATGGAATGCCTTATTAAAGTCTTAAACTATAAACCAAGCATTTCTCACTAATATGAAGAATTTTTAAATTATTTTTTAAAAGATTCAGGAGGGTGACTAACCAAAGCTTCCTTCCCATAAATCTCTTTATCCTAGAAAGGGGCTTTTAGGGCTGTCTGTATATACCGCATGTCTCATTTTTCCTCTGAAGAATGTGAAATGTTTTAAATGGACCAGCCAATCCACAGAGCTCTGAAGCCTCGCTTGCCTTTTGTACCAGATAAGTGTCAAAAATTATTGAGGATTGTGTTCTTAAATTGACTAAATGTTCCTTCTACCATCCAGAGTGATCTTGTTTACAATTAGTTCTTCATTCCAAATTCCAAACTTCCAGTTTGCACAGATAGAAAAATCAATATGAATAGCTTAGTGCTGACAAGTGAAGCTCTAATTGCCAATGCTTCTATCCAATATGGCCGACTCTCAAACAGCTCCACTTTTCCCCTCTTTTTTAACGATGTTTGGCCTAAGTGGACCTAGTTGTTATTCATGACTATATCTGTGAGCAGTGTTTTTCTTCCAAAAGATCCTACTGATCTTAAAATGAAATAATTTTTAAAGATGAGAACAAACAAATTTTACATAAGATTCTGTAAGCTTTCCAAATAAGTACATTTCCATTTTAGATTTTTGCATTATCACTTCAGTACAAATAATAATAATAATAAAAGAAAAGAAGAATTCCCCAGTGGAGACTAAGGACTAGATAATAGTCTCTTAATAAGCCATTAACATGCTGGTGCTAGATTTGATTATATCCACCGATGTGTCAAGCCAATGCTTTTTAAACTTTAATGTATACCCCAGTCATCCGGGAATCCTCTTAAGAGGCTGATTGTGATGTATCAAGGAGGGGCTCCGCAGTCCAACTTGCTCTCAGCAGATGGTCCACGAGAAGTAAGGGTTAAACAACTTTGTGTCTAGCAAGTTCCTGGCAGACATGGATACAGACTCAAATTTGGAATTTCAGGAGAATTAGTAAAGGACTTCTTTAGCATCATTTAGGTAAGCAACCACTGGTGGTGCAGAGGCAGCATTAACCCCACATCTCCTGGCGTAAGGCTAAAAATCTTGTCGATCTACAGCATCACTGTTATTCAGTGGGTACTCTAGCCATCCTTGATCCTGCAGGAGAGAAGTAGAGAGTGGGAACAAACATCCTGTCTCAGCCCCTCCCTACTGCCCTCAGTCTCTCCTGCTAGTGTCTCCCTCTTGTCAAATCAAACCAAAACCAGCAAGGAGAGAAGGTCTACACTGATGCCATCTGTATACGCTATATCCCCAAGAAAGAGGAACTGTAATTGCTACAGGAGATATCCACTGGGACACGGTACTTAAACCCACAGATTCTTTAAACATTTCCACCAAAGTTCATCTTGCAGTCACTCATAAGAAGCACAATTTCTAAAGAGAAGACCACCGATGGGCAAAGTGCTTCTGGCTAGACAACATGGTTGTTTGGCGAAATATAGCAATAGTTCTTCTTTTTCATTAAACCTTCGAAAACCAGTTGGATGTGGTGGTTTACATCTGTGTAATGCTAGCTCTTTACCTATCGTCCTCTCCCTTTGGTGAATTTGAAGCCACCTGAGACAGCCTGGGCTACAGAGTTAGAATTTCAAAAATAATTAAATATTGTACAAAGCCAAAGAATATATAATGTGAAACTGAAATGGGCATATAGTAGCTACTTTTGCTGAGAGCTTCAGCTCCACTTGGTCCCACAGGGTAACTGAAGATTGGATAAAAGCCTGGTGTCTCTGCCTTTGGTGTGTGTGTGTGCGTGCGCACGTGTGTGTGTGCGCATGTGTGTCCTATACTTGAGGTCACCTGCTTAGCTCTGCAGGTTGGCAAATTCACCACTGCTTTGTAGAAAACATCTTATCTGCTCAAAGCCTCAGAGATAAGTTATTGTCCTATTCCTGTAGTTACTTTGGATTCCAACAACAAAATTTATAGGACAAAGCCTGCTTCCCACATGAAGGTTATTATGCAAATTTCCTATGAATGTGAGGTTTGCACCTACAGTAGGACTGGCCATATTGTAGAAACCAGATTGGTCCCCTCATGTGGTAACAGTCATAAGAACATAAGGACTATCATGCAGATCCAGCTAAATCAAGGATAGGTAGAGCCACACCTAGACTAAGACTGCTCAACTATGTATTCCCATTGCCCCTTGACCCAATTCTTTCTATGTTTAAACCTAATAAAACTCATATCAGCACACTGGAGACAAAGATAAACTCTTAGTCACTGGATTCCTTTATCTGTTTCTCTTCCCATTGTGCCCATGTAGAAGCTTTGAAATGTTTTTTAATTCTAATATAAGATAGTTGCATTGCCAAGAGGTGGTGGCACACACCTTTAATCCTAGCACTTGGGAGGCAGGGGCAGGTGGATTTCTGGGTTCGAGGCCAGCCTGGTCTACAGAGTAAGTTCCAGGACAGCCAGGGCTACACAGAGAAACCCTGTCTTGGAAAACAAAACAAAACAAAACAAAACAAAAACAAAACAAATCAAAACAAAAGATAGTTGCATCAATGTCTGAAAAGTATTGAAAGCTGCTGCTATAAAGTACATATTTTACTATTTCCTGGCTTTAATACCATATTGTAAAGTTCAGGTTACACTGGCTTTATGCTTAAAATTTAGGGGCTCCTATAACATAGGCCTCAACTCCAAGTTTATAGATGTTTATGCAGACTTTCAATGGTGTTACAATGGCCATTACTGGGACAACCTAACATCCTCTTCCTTTGATGAGTTCTTGTTGGCAGCTATTGGTGTCTTTATTTAGTATATTTCTTGAGAGTATATATGATTTTTGTGAGGAACCACAGTTGCTGTAAGTTCATGACTGCTGCAACCCTGCATTACAGAAGATATTGTTTCACCCAGAATCCTACCTGAACTCTGGCTCTGAGAGTTCCCTCCTGCCTCTTTCTGTGGTGGGTCCTGAGCCTTGGGGAAGGTAATGTGATATAAATGTCCCATCTATAGATAAACACTCCACAAACACTCAGTCTCTGTTTTAATGAGTTTCTGTGTTAACCACTGTCCACTTCACAAATAAACTGATGTAATGAGATCTGAGAGCTATGGATTTATCCAGGTTTACAGTAGCAGGCAAGCATAACCTCCTATGGAGTGGGCCTTAAATCCAATCAGAAAGGGGTTGGTTACCTATATAATATTCATGCAATTATTCCAGCCGTGGACATATCTTGTCATACTGGTCATTATTGTAGCAGACAGATTTCATCTGCACAAGATCAAGGCAGTAAAACTTCCAGCTTAGAGGCCCGAGGTGCTCGCCAGCCCCAGTTCTTAGCTGAGGAGCTATTATTGACTGTCACTGGTGGCTGCTGGGGGAAAGGGAGTCAATTTGAGGGTGCAGTCCCTGGTTGGTTAGCATGCTCTAGTGGATGACCTCACACTCACAAGAATATAGGCAGTAATTTGCTGGGTAATAACAACAATAATGATGATGATGATGATGATGATGATGATGATGATGATGACATGAAGTGTGGAAGGGAGTTGAGTGAGAGTGGACTGGGAGGAATTTGGAGGAGGAATGGGTGGATATATACTGCATCCATGACATTTTAAAAGTAAAAATATTATATTAAAAAGTATATATTGTTTATTTTCTGAACCCAGGTTGACATAAATTCAAGTTATCAGGAGTTGTAATGCTGTGTATTATTCTGTAAACTAGAGATAGTCAGGTACACATTCTTTCCCTTTTGGCAAACTCCTTGTTTTGCTTGGAAACTCACCCCAGGGATCTCTAAGTTAGGTCCCTCAAGAGATGCTGGATAGGAAGGCATTTAGAAAACCAGGAATGATCTACATTGCTCCAAGGCAACAGTTGTCCACTTATTCATACTTTCTGACAGAAAGGCTATTCTCACATCAGCAGTCTCTGCTCCAAGGTAAACACTGCCACACAGCCCACAGAGCCAGCACCAGCATCTCACCTATGATGCCTTCTCTCATGTTAGTGTGTTGTCAATATAAACAGAACAGGTCTGGGGAGAGAAACATTTGGATGTCATTCCAACGGTTGGTAAATGATGATCAGGGGCATTTCTGTTCCTTAACCGATTTCCCCTTGGCTCCACCTGCCACAGAGTGCCATCAGCATCCTTCAAACGTATTCACAGAAAATCAGATGAGAACTCACTGAGACAGTAAATGAGATTTGGATCAAAGTACTTGTCTCTGGCAAGGATGTACATTAAAAGTCACATTTCTGATTGAAAAAATGCATTATCTCACCTGCAAATGAAATTACCAACATCAGAGAGAGATTGTGAGGGAAAATAAGATCTCTTCAAAATTCCAGAAATGAAGCCACAGTTTCAGGGTGAGCTAGCTTTGTCTAACCTGTAGGGAACACCACAGGGATTTGTGCTGTTGGAATGTTAGCTCCTAGAGAGATGACAGTGGGTCCAGGAAGAGCTTGTCTGTAAACAAGTTCTCTTTTCTAAGAAGGACAACTGGTAGGGAGGAATGAAAAGGAAACAAAAGAGAAATTATCCTTGAAAACAGATGGATCAAAAAAAGAAGGCATTTTAAATAAACTCTCCGTATGAATGGAGCAGTGCCAAAGAAATGCAGGAGAGTACAGTAGTGTCTAAGAAACGTAGTCTACCTTGAACTTCAGTGAATTTGCCCAAGAAAGAGAGGTTTAAAATGAGGGCAGAAAGGGAGTGGAAGAAAGGGAATCAGACTTCATCATGAAAGTTGACACAGCTACAGTGTACTCCTATCTCTATCTCTATCTCTATCATCTATATCTAATCTCTATCTCTATCTATCTATCTATCTATCTATCTATCTATCTATCTATCTATCTATCTATCTATCTATCTCCAGTGTGTGGAGGTATCTGGTGGGGTTTACAGAGCTATAATAACTTGGACATTTTTTTAACCAAGACTCTCAGAGTGGCATTTGTTTCTTAGTATCTATGACATTGTTCAACACCTATATCCAACTACAATATTTATAAAGGAACAGAGGAAAATATTATTAACATTGAAAAACAAATCTATTAGACAACCCAGTGCTGGTGGTGAGCCTTTGTTAGCTATAAATGCAATGAACGCTTAAGCACAATGGAGATAGATTACTCAGAATTCATGTTGTTACTATGCATTGTGGAGCAATGCCAATGCTTTTCATGAACAGACATATTCTCAATTATCAGATTATATTAATGATATTAAGAATAAGAACTGAACAAGGAGGCAGGTGGTGAATTGTGCTGAAGGTTTAGCTAATTCCCCTAGAATGACTTTCTAGGTCAGTGTTGTAGTTAGGATGCCAAGGGCCCTATTTTTTCCTAGAATTACATTGGGTTATGGTGATTGAAATCAAACTGTGGAGGGAAGAGATAGTATTACTTTAGTAAAGTAGATTTGAGCTATATGAAGGCCCTCAGGGAGCAAGGGCTGAATTAAGACTTAACACATATGTCAACTTTCTATATCAGTGGTTCGCAATCTAGGGGTTGAATGGCCCTTTCATAGAGGTTGCATATCAGATATTTACATTATGTTTCATAGCAGTAGCAAAATAACAGTTATGAAATAGCAATGGGTTATGAGGGTACACAACATGAGAAACCATATTAAAGGGTCAAAGCATTAGGAGGTTGAGAACAATGTTCTAGATGTATCTTAGAGGAAGATGTATCATTCCCACAGTGACAGCGAGGAAGGCTAAGGTCTTCACCCAAAATGAAGTTTTCTAAAACCAAACAAAGAGAAATAAAAATTTAAAAGGCAGTCCCAGGGAAGATATTAGTGAGGGAATACATTTAAAAAAGAGAATCTAGCCTGAGTCCAAAAAAGAATCTGAAGAATCTGAAAAGACTGGATTATTTACAAGGTAGTGTTCTCCTATTTAATTCAGAGGAAATCATTTGGAAAGAATAGAGAAGAGAAACAAATCACCTCGAAGACACAGAAGTAGTATGGAGCGAGCAGATCAATGCTATAACAGAGCAGAGTGTAATGAGGTGTGTGAGGTGCAAACTAAAGTCCATGGACCACAGCAGAGAGAAACAACATTGCTGACAAGGACAAGAACTGACATGGAACTTAGAAATGGCAGAATGAGGCAGTGGGCAATCAGTGTTTCCTAAAGGACAGGATAGATATTGCCCAAGAAAAAGAATGATCTGTGGCTGAAGAGCGCATTCCCAGAGTCGATGGAAGGAGGCTCAACTGTGCTTACACCTTGACAATACTTTTGATACAGGTATGCTTAATATGTATAAGCTAATGAGTGCTAACACTTCCAGTCTAACAATCATTATTGTATTAAAACTTAAATTGAAAGACTGAAGAGATGGCCATCATTTAAGAGCATACACTGATCCTTTAGAGAACCTGAGTTCAGTTTCCAGGACCTACTTCAGGTTTCTCACAACTGCCTGTAATTTCAGGTCCAGGGAATCTGATGTGCTCTTCTGGTCTCCATGGACACCTGCACTCTCATGTACATGGAGTCACACAGATACCCAAAATTTAACTGATAACTTAGAGAAAATATTTATTCATTAAAACACAACCCAATACCACATGACTTTAATCTCAGCACTTGGGAGAGGGAGTCAGTCAGATCTCTGAGTTTGAGGCTAGCCTGGTGTAGTGGTTTGAATAGGTATGCCCCACAACAGACTCATGTGTTTGAACACTTGGCTATAGAAAGTACACTAATAGGAGGTGTGGCCTTGTTGGAGGAAGTGTGTCACTGTGGGGGCGGGCTTTGAGCTTTCTTATGCTCAAGCCATGCACAGTGTTGCACATAGTGCCCTTCTGATGTGTTCAGATCAAGATGTAGAACTCTCAGCTTCTTTTCCAGGACCAGTCCTGTCTGGGCTCTTCCATGTTTTCACCATGATGATAATGGACTAAACCTCTCAAATTATAAGCCAGGCTTATTAAATGTTTTTCTTTGCAAGAGTTCCCTTGGTCATGGTGTCTCTTCACATCAATAAAAATCTAAGATACCTGATCTACAGAGCAAGTTCCAAGGCAACCAGGGCTACACAGAGAAACCCTGTCTTTAAAAAAAGTCTATTACATATTAACATAAAAGCAAGTTGTTAAAAGAACTATATTTTAAAACAGAGAAATTGAAATTATCTTATAATTTTTATTTTTTGTGACCTAGATTAGTAGAAGACAAGAATAAGCCATTCCTGTCTCATTTATTTTGTTTTAAAATGATATTGTAGCTTAAATATTTAAAAAAATCACATATCACATAATACTTGATAAAATATTTTAATAGCCTTCATAGATAATTATGAACATTATAAAAATGCTATAAATAAAAATTGTAAGTTGGTATTTTTTTTTACTTTATATCCTGTTCTCCCCCCAGGCACCCTTTTCCACAGTCCTTTCTCCATCCCTCTCTTCTCTGAGCCAGTGGGAGGGTCTCTTGGGTATCCCTGACCCTAGCATTTCAAGTCTCTGCAAGAGTAGGTGCATCCTCTCCCACTGAGGCCAGACAAGGCAACCTAGCTAGAAGAACATATCCAGGAACAGGCAACAGCTTTTGGGATATCTCCTGCTCCAGTTGTTCAGGACCTACATGAAGACCAAGCTGTATATCTGGTGCATATGTGTGGGGAGGCCTATGTCCAGCCAGTGTATGTTACTTGGCTGGTGATTCAGACTCTGAGGGGCCACAAGGGTCCAGATTAGTTGACTGTTGGTCTTCCTGTGGAGTTCCTAACCCCTTCAAGGGCCTGCAATTCTTCTTCCTGTTCTTCCATCCGCTGTTTGGCCCTGGGTGTCTGCATCTATCTGAGTCAGCAATTGGGTGGAGTCTCTCAGAGGACAGCCATGTCACAGAGACAGCTCCTGTCTTCAAGTATAAGAGAGTATCATTAATTGTGTCAGAGGTTGATACTTGCCCATGGGATGGCTCTCAACTAGTGCCGATTATTGGTTAGCCTTTCCCTCCATCTCTGCTCCACCCCCACATGCTGGTTTTCTTGTTGCCAGGATAAATTTTGGGTTGAAAGTTTTGTGGGTGGTTTGGTGTCTCTGTCACTTCCCTGAGGTTCCTGCCTGGCTACAGGAGGTGGCCTCTTTAGGTTGCATATCCCCAGTTTTATGAGTCACAGCTGAATTCACTCCTGTTGATTCTTGGATGACTCCCTTATCCCAGGTCTCTGTCTTGTCTTGGAGATGCCCCCCACTTCTCCAACCCCATCAGCTGCAGATTTCCATTTATTCTCATAGCCATCTGACCATCTCTCCTGTCTTTCCCCACAACTGATCCAGAAACCTGCATTCTCCTCCTCCCCATATCCTCTCCCTCCCAGTGCCCTCCCTCCATCTGCAAGTTGATATTTTTTAAAGATCAGTTATAACATAGAAGCTGCACTAAAGGTGGGATTGGCTGGATGATAAAACAGTTGGAGAGGGAGGTAGAGAAGAAGGGGTGAGACGAAAATACCATAGTTCATTATGTACATTATGGAATTTTCAAAGAAAAAAATTCTCCTAATTCATGCAGCTCTTCTAATATTGATATATCTTCCCATGTAACTTTTAAAAATCTCTTTATCATATCTGACTCATATCAGAAAAGTCTAAGTTTCATGGTGGGATTAAAAGTTTTCCAAAATTCTCATGGCCATTTGAAAAGTTGATTTTATCTTGTTTGTTTGTTTGGGGATTATTGTTGTTGTTGTAATGTCAACCTTTTTTTTGATTCTTTGTGAATTTCATATCATGCATCTCACTCCCACTCATCTCCCTGTCCCTTTACATCTGCTTTCCATTCTTGCAAATTCTCCTCAAAAGGAAACAAACAAACAAACAAAAATCTTGCTGTGGAAGCTGCAGTGTGTCATGGTGTGTCACACAGTACACTCTTTTTCCAAACAGCTACTCCTGTAAATGTTCATTGCAGTGAATTATTGGTCTGGTCCGAAGCCTCTGATTTCTGCATTTATCAAAACTGGACCCTCACTGGCACTCCTCTTGGATATCTTGTTGTTGCCCTGGGTCATGGAAGCCTTGCAGCTTTGAATCTGCAGTACATCCCTTTCACATGCTCCTGCAGATCATAGATGAGATAAATGTTGGGATAGGCCAACATAAACCCCTGGATCTGGTGCAGGGTGATTTAGCTGGACTCTCTTGATCAACATTAGAGTAGTAGTGTCAATACCATAGGAGGAAATGACATCTCAGAACTATGATTATAGTGTAATCTGATCCTATGGACTCCTGGAGGTCTGCTGACATTATAAGAACAGTGCTCTGTCAGAACCCTGAAGATAAACATATCTCATAAAATAATTTTAAAACCCTTCTTACCTCCGGAATGCTGCATGTAGAACTCAATTGAGCTATAAGCACTGAGACACAAAGTTTGCAGTCCAAGGAATTGTTCCTGTTCTTCTTAGACTTATTTCAGTGCTTAAGAAAAATACTTTATGGGAAATGAAAAAAATATTTATATACAACATAAAAGAGACAGACACATTAAAACTGATAAGAAAGAAAGAAGAAAATTATGCCTATGTTTGAAATATCAAAAATTAAAATGCCATCAAATATACTTTGTATAAGAAGTCATCAAACAAACCCCAACCAACGACCTGCATGGGCTGCGATTTCATCCTGTGAACAAGGAACTATTTAAGCCAACATTACTTCACTTTTTTCTTGCCCACCTGCCTCTGAAAAACACTATCTTCTTGTCTGCATATATGACTTCAACTTTCAATTAGAAGATGAATTTATTTCTGGGGACTTAATAATGTATAACCTAGCGATTGAGCTAATACTACGGGGCTGCTTATTTGAAATGTGATAGAACAAGATTTTAAGTGTTCTCATGCCTCTTCATCTTCCGCAATAACTATACTCATGATGGGTGCATTAATAAATGTAATGTGGTAGCCAATATGCAGTGCATATAAATATAAAATTACTCTATTATGTGTCTGAAATATTTACCTATTAACAAAATATTAAAATTAAAATTTTTCTTTTAAATATTTACTATTAAAAAGAAAGCAAAAATCCTTATTTTTATATTCAGAGTGAATCATATTTTATATTCAGTATTGTTCAGAGTATACAAGAAACAAAACATATCGTGCATTAAAATAAAACTAGTACATAAAAATAAGTTGCAAGACAGAATGGAAATGGGCAGCTAAAACAGCTTTTCTGATAATTCTCAGAACAAGTATGAAGGAAGAGAAGGAGATAACACATGTTAACTTCATGTTGTCTTTACTTGGTGCAACCTTCAGCAATTCAGAAAGGAAACATTATTTCTCCTTAAGACTTGAGGTTTTGTGGATTTATGTAACTAGTTTCCAGAATAATGAATCTAATATTGATATCAAAATCTCAGCTAGGACTGACATAGGAGCCTAGAGATGAACTGTATCTTGAAAACCAGATAATTTAGAGTTCACAAGTTCACTCTGTTTATTTCTTCTTGTTAACATCCATTCTTGTGTAAGCATCCCATTCTACTGCCTGGTGTACTTTAGGGAAGCGGGAGAGCACCAACAATCGCCTCCGCTGACTGGAGTACTTAGACAATATAGGAGGCATGCAGTAAGCAATCAATAAATACTTCTTAAAGGACTGAATGAATGGGACCAGAATAAGCCAGTGCCTTTTATGTCTAATTCTAAAACTAGCATGTTGGGGTGGGGAGGATAACAATTTGCATTTGTATGGTCCAGCCGCTACTTCACCAATGGCAGACAATCCCCATGGGCATCTACGGCAGAACTGAGCTGTGTTGTATTTAGCAAGGTCACCATCCCCTCACAATCTCAATCTAGGAATGAGCATGAACTGGGAGCAGGTGTGGAAGCTTGAGTGTCAAGTACTCAGATGACCTTCTACAGGTGTGGCTCAGGACAATGCTAGAGCAAACAGCCATGGCCTCTGAGCTTACCTGCCACTCCACACCTCTAAGTGTATTCACAGGCAGGGTAGATGGCTCGGTAGGTAAGACCATTAGCTCTGGATGCATGAGGATGTGAGTTCAAATGGCCGGCACCCATGCCAAAATCCAACCATTGCTTGCATGTGCCTGTGTCCTTAGCAGGGAGAGGCGGGAACAGGTAGACCCTGATGCCTAAATGTCTACACAGCCTAGTTCAAACAGTGAATTTCAGTGAGAGACTCTGTATGCAGACAAACAGGGTAGATGACAAAAGAAGATACCCAGCATCCTTCTCTGGCCTCTGCAAGCATGGATCCAGATGAGTGCACCTACCTCCCCTCCCCCTTCTCTCTCTCTCTCTTTCTCTGTGACTCTCTGTATGTCTCTCTGTTGCTCTATCTCTCTGTCTCTCTCTCACACAGACACACACACACACACAGACACACACACACTATCACCACCACCACCACCACCACCACACCACACCACACCACACACCAAAACACCAATAAACATCACACTTTCTCAAACAAGTTAGAGATGTCTAGGCTTTAGAAACTGTGGGGTAAAAGGAACTCGAAGGACAGAAATAAATGGAGAAGCAATAACACACCTGATGGCTAACCCAAGGCTGAAGACCCAGAGTTAGGTTCCTAAGGATGAGACAGCTAGAAACTGTATCTAGGAATGGCAGTGCCTTAGCCACAGAGGAGGACCATGGGCGTGTGCACTTCTGACATGGGAACTGTTCTGAGGATCACAACTAATTCAGCAAGTTGGGAAAGGGCACCTTAACAAAATGAGCACTCTTCTCTTTCCTCATCAGCTGGAGACAGGCAAAAGGGGAAGCTACAGCTCAGGTGTAGTACAGCTATGGCTGAACATGTCTAGCTCTTTGTGTCAAGCTTGAGAGTTCCGAGACACAGGAGTGAGAAGCAGAAATCTTAGCAAACTGAGCCATGCAATCCAAAAAAAAAAAAAAAAAAGGAAAAAGTTTAAAAGTGGGGATCAGGAGGACCAGCTGGTACAGGCTGCATCTGGGGAACTCTAGGTCGTTGCTATTGCACATTGGAGGACTGCCATTATGAACATGTTATGAGATTGCTAAGGAATATGACTCTAGCTGAGAGACCCTCTAGTTTGAGACAGAAGAGTGACATTTGATGCTTGAGTCCAGTGAACCACGTGTTGTGCTCTGAACCTATAGTGGAAGCATTCTGGAGGCAGGGGCAGGAAGAATCTGAGTTCAAGGCCAGCCTGGACTATGTACCAAAACCTTACCTCTAAAGTCACCACATAAGTAAATAGCCCAGTATGTTGTGATGCATGTGGGAGGCTAGTAGGCTGGGATACTCTGTGACCATCTGTCTTTCTAAGGAAAAGCCACTGGTAGGACTGGAAGCAGTTCCAGTCTTACTTCTCATGCATTTTCCTTATACTATTTGGGTTAAACTGACAGAGGGCTTTCCATGGGAATGTAGCAAAAACGCAAGTTTAAAAAATTAATACAGACGTGCAGGATCAGAGGAACAGAGGTGAGGAGGGCACAACCTCTGTCCCAACACCAGGAGTAACTGGGACCAGCGGGACCCAGGCAGGCAGGAACTCCACCAGCCCAGTGGCACTAGTTCCTTCCAGTCTGTCTGAGCTGATGCTCTGAGCAGACCTTGTACACAAATTCCACAAAACACCCAGATGAAGCTCTACTCCCAGGTGCTCTAACAAGCCCAGGATCAGAGGATCAGAGATGAGGAGGACATAACATCTGTCCCAACACTGGGAGTAACTGGGACCAGCAGGACCCAGGCAGGCAGGCAGGAACTCCACCAGCCCAGTGGCACTGGTTCCTTCAAGTCTGTCTGGGTTGGGACTCTGAGCAGACCTTGGGTGCATATTTTGCAGCCAGTCCCACAACACCCAGAGGAAACTCCATTTCTGGGATCTCACAATCACAGGATCTCAAAATCACAGGATCACAGAAACAGCTTGACTTTGAGGAGTTCTGACACAACCAGGACCATAGGTAGGACAAGCACCAGCCAGATTTAGCAAGGGCAGGAAGCACTAGAGATAACCAGATGGTGGGAGGCAAGCATAAGAACATAAGCAAGAGAAACCAAGGTTACTTAGCATCATCAGAACCCAATTCTCCCAACATAGCAGGTCCTGGACACATCATCACACCAGAAAAGCAAGATTCAGATCTAAAATCACTTCCCACAATGATGATACAAGACTTTAAGAAGGAAATAGATAACTCCCTCAAAGAAGCACAGGAGAACACAGGTAAACAGCCAGAAGCTCTTAAAGAGGAAACACAAAAATTCCTTAAAGAACTACAGGAAAACACAGTCAACCAGGTGAAGGAAATGAACAAAATCATCCAGGATATAAAAATGGAAATAGAAACAATAAAGAAATCACAAAGGGAGACAACCCTGGATTAGAAAACCTAGGAAAGAGATCAGGAGTCAGAATACAAGAATATAAGAGATAGAAGAGAGAATCTCAGGGGCCTAAGACACCATAGAAAATATTGACACAACAGTCAAAGAAAATGCAAAAAGCAAAAAGATCCTAACCAAAGCCATCCAGGAAATCTAAGACACATCGAGAAGACCAAATCTAAGGGTAATAAGTATAGAAGAGAGTGAAGATTACCAACGTAAAGGGCCAATAAATATCTTCAACAAAATTTTAGAAAAAAACTTCTTTAACCTAAAACAAAAGAGATGCCCATGAACACACAAGAAGCCTACAAAACTCCAAATAGACTGGACCAGAAAAGAAATTCCTCCTGTCACATAATAATCAAAACACCAAATGCACTAAACAAAGAAAGAATACTAAAAGCAGTAAGGGGAAAAGGTCAAGTAACATATAAAGGCAGGCCTATCAGAATTACATCAGACTTCTCACCAGAGACTATGAAAGCTAGAAGATCCTGGGCAGATGTCATACAGACTCTAAGAGAACACAAATGCCAGCCCAGGCTGCTATACCCATAGGTGGAAAAAACAAGATATTCCAAGACAAAACGAAATTTGTACAATATCTTTCCAAAAATCCAGCCCTACAAAGGATAATAGATTGAAAACATCAACATAAGGAGCAAAACTACACCCTAAAGAAGCAAGAAAGTAATCTTTCAACAAATCCACACAAACCTAATTCCACCTCTTACAACAAAAACAACAGGAAGTGACAATTACTTTTTCTTAATATCTTAATATGAAAATTAATATTGCTAACATATTTTAATTGATTGAAATCCAAAAATATGAGGAATTAGAAATTTGTTGGCTGTCATCCAGTGGTCTCCCTAGTTTGGTAATAGTAGAAATAGGTCCAATATTGTACATTCCATATACACTTTCTGCTTGTTTGTACATGACAGTGTCTGGCTGGGTACCACATAATGGTCTTGAAATCAGGCTTCTCCTGTCTCAGTCTCTCTATTAGTAGTATTGTTTATTTGATATTTTTACACTATACTAAGGTTTTCAAAACAGCTTACATATATCAAATGTATTTATACAGCCAAAAGAAAACATAGACAATTAACATGGTAGGTGGCTTGTTAGAGAACAACAAAGAGTGAGACTAAATGCTTTGCTTGAAGTTTGCAAGTCTTGTATCAAGCTTGAAGAAGAGGACTTTATCAGTTACTCTTTCTCTGAGATGAATGCTTTTCCAAACTATCATAGCCAATGAACTAGATTCTTACCCTGACCTAATGTCTGTGCCACCCTCCAAGCAGAACCATTGTTCATTGAAATGGTGAAAGACTTTATGTAGACCATCTTAATATACACACTATTTCTTAAATGAATGTAATCTGTTCTCTGTGTGCTGAGAATAAAGTCACTCACTCAAATCAAATAGCTTTGACCATAGCAGGAAGTCTGTATCCAAAAATCGTGCCTACAATTCATTCCTTGATGCAGCAGAACTGTCAACTCTCAGCTTAGGTAGGATGGATGAAAAATTCTTTGGTGATGTGAGGGTCACTGAGGTACAGCCTTATTACAGTGAACTCCAATGTCTAAAATTTGTTTTTATTTTGGACTTTTACCACAGTAAGAGTCAAGATTTTAAGCTCTACTAAAAGCAAAACAAAGAAACAAATAGACTTTATCTATTTATGTTCATTTAAAAAATACTAGTAGTAATATATTATTTTAAAATATGCAGTTAACATATTTGGAGTTATTTCAAATTTATATTGAGACAAATGTATGTACTTTTCAGTATTGCTGTAGACAAGCATCTACATAAGACTGTTCAATTGATTGTTGTTTTATATCAAACAATTTTTATAATACTCATTTTTATTGTTACAATATTTTATAAATTTTAAAGAATATGACAAATTTTAAAAATGTAAAAAAAATAAAAAATAATACAGTAAGTTAACCAGCTTAAAAATATTTATGAGCATTGTTCAATGTCAGTGTAGCTGAGGAAAGCATATTTGGGGAAAATTTTGCAAACCATTGTGGGCTTATATAATGAATATTTCATAATCAAAGTAATTTGGCATTCCAACATACTACTTTTAAGATTAAAAATGTTCGCACCCTGCCCTACTTTGCTCTGATATGATGGACACAATGAAGCCAGTAGGACAGCTCAAGAGGTCTGGTTTCCTACTGAGAGATGTCTCTATTATTTGTGGGTACTGTGTCTATAATATGGAGGTCATACTATGTTTCTGTTGGCAATAAATAAGGAGAGGCCACTGCAGGGCTCTGAGAAATGAGAGACAAGACTCAGGTGACCATGGTGTGTTGGAGGTGAGGAACGGCACACAGAGCTTGTTCATTCAAACCGTGTTTGTTGTGTGTGAGAAAGAAGGCTATGCAGTGGGTTCTATTTCGAAGGGAAAAGTTGATCTGGAGGCTCATAGGAACAAGTGTCTTACAGTCAGAAAGATAATTCTCAACTTTTAAATGTAGCTGCTGTCAAGATAGGTGAATGAGGGATTTCTCACTGGAATGAGAGTAATACAGTAATGGTCAGAACATGGATACTTCCCCCGGCATCCTCTGTGACCATTTAACCTGCACTCCAGCTTCAAGGTCAGCAAGGCCCAAAGAGGGTAGGAAAGGGAAATGAGGCTGAAGATTAAGGAAGTCAGAGTTTCAATATGTTTGGACTCCTTGGTCACATCACTCTTTGCTCGTGTCTGGGTATCTATAACATCCCACTTGGGTTCAATGGTCACATGCAGAAAGTTCTGAACCTAAGGTTAGCAACACAGACCCACTGGCTGGCCTTCAGAAGAGATTTGAGAATGACAGGCAATTTTATGTCTGAATAGTTGGACTATGAGGGAGCATAAGGGGCTAAAATAAAAAGATGTCCTGAAGTAGCGAACTGGAATGGGGTCTGAGCAGTTGCTCTCACCTCCCTCCCTCCCTTCTTCTTTATGGCCTGCAACGTTTTGGTGCACCACCTCAAATAAAGACCTCTATATACCCTTTCCTGGGCTAAGGATTGACTTAATCCCATGAACAGATGTTGAGAGTCCAATAGGATTTTAAGTATTCAGCTGTGATTTTTTGCTTAGGGAGGCCCTTGGGCTGGCCATTACACCCTTGTCTCCCTTAGCACTTGAATTTCCAACAGATAGCAAGAAAATAGTTTTGTATCTAGGGAAAAACTAATTATGTATGTATTTATATGTGTTGGGGGTGGAATGGGGAGGTATGTACACATCTTAGTGTAGGTGCTCAGGGAATCCAGAAGAGGACATCAGACCCATGGAGTTACAGGCAGTTCTAAGTAGACAAATGTGGGGGCTGGGATCCCAACCTTGGTCCTCCTTCAAGAGCTGTACTTGTTCTTAACTACTGAGCCAAAAATGCCATATGACACTATATTATCTCTAGCCTCAAACATACCACTTTAAAGTAGAAAGATATAAAAATGATTTTGCCATTGATAGTGAACATTGAGATAGGAAACTGAATAGGTGGAGAGAGAATTTATGGTCCATTTTGTATTCATTACATAATCAACAATTAAACAATAGGGCTGGAGAAACGACTTATTAACTAAGAGCACTGTTGCTCTTCTAGAGGTCCTGGGTTCAATTCCCAGCAACCACATGGTGGCTCACAACCATTAATGGGATCTGATGTGCTCTTCTGATATTCAGACTTATGTACAAAAAGAATATTCATATACATAAATAAACAATTTTTAACTAATTAAACAATGAACTAGGGATAAGGACGAGAAAATAAGCTCTTGTGTTTCAAGAGCTTCATTCTCACAAATCACCTTTCTTCACTAGCTTCTTGCTCTATACCCCAAATCTTTTTGCTAGTTGCTGAGTGTACCTCAGCAAAGGAAGGAAGGGAGGGAGGGATGAAATGAATTCTGATTTGCAACATTTCTTAATTCAGGCTACCAAGCTGACAGGTCACTGAACTTGAAATGAGAAGAGATGTGAACTGTTGGATCATTAACATCAGGATCAGTAAATCCTAGCATACAGTGAACTTGGGATATATTACTGGAATATCCATCTATCTCTATCAATATAGTCTATATCTATGTGCCTATACCCAACCACCAATATTTTTATGTAATTAAAGAGTTAGTTAGTCAACTTTCAATGCCCAGGTACCAGCTGAAAGAGTTTAAATAAAATACCATCTTCTGTGAGTTACATGCTTCTGTGAGGCATGAGAAGTAAGGATATTCATAAAATACCCCAATCCTGCAGATACCACAATCTGCTGCCTAAGAAGGTATTAGTTTTTGGAGGAAAGCATGCGAGCTTTGACTACTGGTTTACTGTTTTCAATAATATATTGCCCTGGGAGAACATTAACAAAGAAGCAATAGGTATATGGAAAAGAAAAACAATGACTCTGGCTCAGAGCAAACAATGTAACAATGACACCAAATGGAAGGAAATGGGATGTAGAAGCCTGTGCATCAGTCCACAGGTATTGAGAGTCTGCTTTCAGCAGAGCTCTGCATTAGCATAGGTCAATTTATCTCAGGTTCTAATGTAGAAGGAGAGGCTCTGAATGAGTAATTGCTGAAAGGGCAATTGTGGAAATAATTTTTCCAAGAGATCCATTTTATTTTTTTTCCTAGGCCTCTGCAAACATGAGCTTAATAATCCTTTCAATGGGCATTGAGTTATCATAAAATAATCTAAATGCTACTAAATGGTATTTAAAATGATTTTCAGACACTGGCAGACTTGGCTGAGTGGCAGTCCGCCTGCTAATGCATCTGTAATACAGCATGTGAGGAGGGGTGAAGGCAGCAGGCACATCCCTGGCATCCAACTCCTCTGTGATTCTGTTGGCTTCCTCTTTGACTTGCATCCACTTTCTGGCACTCTGCTTCGTCTTTTAGTCTTTGCCATCATTCTTCAGATCCTGCCTAAACCCTGGCTGACCATGAAAGGGACAGTTCTGGCTACTGTTGCCTCCCAATCCTAGGAGCTAGTGTGATAGGGCACACTGAGGAGCACACAGCCTTTCCACAGCCCCAAAGAGCCATAGGTGGATTGAGAAGAAAAGAAAAGAAATGGACCAAGCGATGCACTTTCATGCATGATACCCTATCCAGAAACAAAAATGTCCAGGGCTGCACAATAACCAGCCTGAGGACAAAGTTCTAGAAGCTCAGAATTCATGCTCCAGTGGTGTATTGCCCCAAAGAAGACCTACAAGTCAATATGCTTAATGTCCTCCCATTGTAACACACAGGGTTGAATGGTTTTTCAGCACTTAGAAGCCACTGCTGTAATGCTAAGCAAAGGCAGAATTGCCTTCAGGTTTTGTTGTTAAGGTACAAGTTGCAGGTCGTGATGATAGGGTTTAGGGATCAAAAATGCATGTAAATAAAGGTCATCTTGGGGCTGGAGAGATGGCTCAGTGTTTAGAGGCAGCTGTTGCTCTTCCAGAGGACCCAGGTTCAATTCCCAGCACTCATGTGGTGTCTTACAACCATCTGGTCCCAGAGAATCTGATGCTTTCTTCCAGCTTCCATGGGTACCAGAAACATAGATGGTACGTAGATACATATGCAGACAAAATGCTCATATACATAAAGTAAATAAATAAATAATAGATAAGTCATCCTTGTGGAAGAAAAATAATTGAGGTGGTCTCAGTTCTTAATTTGTGTGTGTGTGTGTGTGTGTGTGTGTGTGTGTGTTTAGAATGGCAAAATGCATTCAACTAAAATTCTTAATTTATTCTTAGAAAGAATTTTAAATACATTCCAAGTAGCAATTGGGAGTTCCCTTTCCCCACCGTCAGCATGGCGAATGCAGGTGGGAAACAGTGTCTCCTGTCTCCAGTTTCAGATTTCAAAACATGTCAAGAAGTGGTGAGAGGGGGCTGGAAGCACAAGGCCATTTCCATCTCCCACTGCTGACAGGCAGCCAGCTGGTCATGGTGCCCTGAGCAGCCATGCAGAGGGAAAAGCAGAGGCAAAGCGAGGAGCCTGGTGGAGGCACAGGCTGCAGCCCTGCTGGCAAGCTTGCCAAGAGTACTATGAGAGCTGCCATTTGCAAGACAGCACGTCTGCTGCCTTGGGTGTCACTGAGAGCTGTGAGCAGACTGTGAATAAACTGGGAGAAGCAGGAGGCGGGGAGGGCACCTCTGAGATACTCCCTGGCATCTGTGGTTTCCCTGGAAAAGGGTCTGAGCCAAAGGTTTCAGCATAAAATAAATAAATAAATAAAAAGAAATACAAAGAAAGGAAGGAATTATCCATGACCTTCCTGTCCCTTCAATTAGGAAGGCAAAGGCAATGTATGTGTATACTATACTGGTGTCTGCAAGAAGTGAGTTACCCCCAAATAAGTTCACCATTCTTCTCAGGCAGCGCCTCTCTTGGAGGGTCTCAAGTTTGTACCCTAATTCCTGGAATCCTGTCTATCACTGTCAGATGATCACTAAATAAAATCTCAGTCTACTGGAACAGAGACCTAAGGTACAATGTGCTACTGACAACTTTATCCACTATTAGCCTGACAGAGCAGCATGAATTTATCTGGTGTCAAACTGAATTTGAAAAGTCAAAATATTTCTCTCTGAATGCTAGAATTAATACCAGAATACACATTAAGGCTAAAGAAACAAAATGATTTTATGGCCACTTAGAGAAGGGGTATGATGCTAGTTAGAAATTGTATTTTGAATTGTATCATAAGTCTAGGGATCTAAGTTTTCTGCCCCTATTCCTACTCAATACCATCAGAAAAAAAAATTAAAAAAAAAATGTGGGCCAGTAACCATTAAAATCGTCAATGGGATGTCTGGTAAGACCAGATGTCAAGAAATGATTCTTCTCAAATGGCATGAGAGATAAACTCTATAATCCCCTAACTTTGCCTTCATTTTAAAAAATTTATTCTGTGTGTATGAATGTTTTGTTGGCAGGTGTGTATATGCACCACATGTGTGCTTGATGCCTGTGCAGGCCAGAAGAGGGCTTGTGTTTCTCCATATCTGGACTTACAGGCTGTTGTAAATTGCAATGTAAGTGCTGAGAATTGAACTGGCATGCTCTGGAAGAGCAAGCAGTGCTCTTAACCACTGACCTGCCTCTCCAGCTCTCATCTCTGCACGTGTTTTTGAGAGTAATTAGGTAGCATCATGCCTTTTGACCTATGGGCCTGTTCAAGAGATGCTTGCCAATGGCACAAAGATGGCTTTCTATTGTGGTGATTATCCCATTGTTCAAAATATCACAATGCCAGAAAACATCTAAATGTCCTTCTCTAGAGAAGAGTTGAGTAAAAAATGGTCTGTATAGAATGATAAGTCTATGATGTTGAAAAGATGGCCAAAAGTGGCTGGAGAGATGGCTCAGCCACTGTGGGCTAAGTTCACAACGAAAACTAAAAGATGAGCAAATCTGTAAGCGGCCGATGTGCGATGTGTCCATGCTATGAGAGCAGTACCTAATGAAACAGGACAGTAAGATCCTCTGTGTTAAGAGAATTAGCAAAGTGTATGAGTGCTTATATTGGCATAGCAAACTATACATGGGGCAATGCAAAATTCCTCTAAGCACATACACACGCAAGAAGTTGCTCAGTTCTCTTTTTCCCCTCCCCATCCCCCAGAGAGCATTTTGTTAGACTCCAGTACCCATCCTGGTACTGTCTTTTATGATACTCTCCTTTCCCACCACATCCATCTCAGATTCTACCCAATATGCAGTGGCATCCCTTCCAATTAACAAGTTCCCTGGAATTGTCAAAACATCACCGCAGGCTTTGAGGCTTAAAACAGCATATAGTCTTATTTTCTAAATTCTGAAGTTGAGAAGCCCCAAACCCATAGAGCATCGGGTTCTTGTTCCCTCTGTGTGAGCTAATCACTGTTTTTGCCTCTGCCAGCTCCTGGTGGCTCCAGCCGCCTCTTGTCTTATAGGTGCAAAACTATCTCTGCTATTGTGACTGGCTGGGCTTTCTCCCCTTCTGACTCTTACTAGGGTAACTGTTAGATTTATTTACTAGAATTTAAGATGCAACCTAAGAAGTATGAACACATTGCTCTAGTTAGAAAGCACACCCTGCTCTCCAATTTTATTAACATCACGGCTGTAATCTGTTTCAACATGGACTGAGGTCTGCCATGGCAGCCATGGGGGTTTGTGTGGGGAGTATGGCTGTTTCTTTTTGATGATGACGATGAGGAACAAGGAGGAATTCTCTTCCCTTAGGACAGCCAGGATGGGTGCTGCTGAATGGTTAGAGCCCAAATAGAAGGCAGAGCTGAGGATGAGTGAGAACTGAAGAGAGGGGGGCTGTGGGTAAGATTTCATGGCTTTTACATAGATCTAATTGTAACAGATCAAAATCTGTCTTTGGATTGTGCGGAAGTGAGGCAATAAACATGGTCACCTTACTGTTACAGCCAATGAGACACAGGTTGGTGGAGTTGGGGCAAATAGTCTAGAAACCATAGAAACCCACTCTGTGCGAGGAAACAGGATGGCTTGAGCCTGTGGATCAGTTGACTGAGAGGTCCT
Organism: Mastomys coucha; assembly: GCF_008632895.1. Lineage (NCBI taxonomy): Eukaryota > Metazoa > Chordata > Mammalia > Rodentia > Muridae > Mastomys > Mastomys coucha. Next base: position 47,277,837 of record NW_022196900.1, on the reverse strand, counting down.
CTGATGCTGCTGCCCTCACAGAGCCTTCTGCACTTGCTCAGCTGGGAGGAGGCTGAACCACTAAGGATCCTCCGGAGAGTGGTACTAACTGTGTCAAGTTCAGTCCTTTCCTACGACAACTGCCAAGCACACAGACAGAGTCTGCCGGGGACTGCTGTGTTGTGCCTTTTAAATGTCTCCCCAAAGTCCATATAATACCAGAGACTGATGACCAGGGACGCCATCAGCAGAAGGACGGTAGGTGTTTCTGGGCTGCCCTTGAAGGGAATCTCATGCCTCACCTCCCCCTTCTCTCTTTGCTTCCTGCCCTCCATAAAGTAAGGCCTTGCTCCACTGTACTTTTTACCTTGATAGACTGCGTCAAAACTGGTCAAGCAAGCACAGATTGGAACTTCTGAAACTATAAGCCAAACTATTTCTATTTTATAAAGTATTCACCTCGGCATTTCGTCACAGTGATGGAAAGCTGACTAACACAGAGAACCAAGGCCTCTGAGAAGGTCTGATGTCGATACTCCAAAGTGCTCTTCCTACAGAACACAAGGAACGGCTGTTCCCCAGTGCTGCTGGCAAGACTGTGTGAACTGGTACCAGAGAGCATCTTCCCCCTCCCCACAGCAGATCTGTCACCCCATGTGCCCCGTTTTTCTGTGTTTATACACCCCATTCTCACTATGGGAGCAGCTCTTCTCTAGGTAAGATACAATTCCTTCTCCCGAGATGTTGAAAGTCCCTGCACCAGAGCACAGGCAGGAGAGCAGCCATGTTACTTTTAGAGATCTGAGAAGGTTAGTAGAGAGGATTGTCGGGAATGACGAGAATTATGGGAGTTGTGTTCAGTTATTAGAGGCACCCTGGAGCCTCTTCCAGGTAAATGGAATTCTCTTCCCAGGTCTTTCAGCTGCAAACCATGGTCAATTTCTTAGAGCAGAACAGCAACATCTCCAGTCAGACTTAAGGCAAGACTGGGACATGCTTCTTGGCTTCTCCCCACCCAACAGAGTCCAAAGAACTAGGGCAAGCAGGCTGGGGGCGGGGGCACTTGCTTGGGACCTAAAGCTTCCTATGAATGGAAGAGGGACGCTTCATACTGTGGTAAGCTAATGGTAAAACAGAACACAACTCTTTTCATAATTAAGATTATTTAAATTTGTATTTAGTCATTTGGTGTGTGTATGGGAGGGGTGAGATGTGTTACGTGTGGGTTCATAGTTATACTTGCCCACTCCTGTCTTCATGGAGAGGTGAGAGGTCAAATTTGGTGTCTGCCTCTATCACTCTCTGCCATGTTTTGTTTTGTTTGAAACGGGGTGTCTCACTAAACTGAGCTCACATCTTTGGCTAGACTGTCTGGCTAGTGGCTCCTGGGATCTGTCTCACCCCCAGCACTGGTGTTAAAGATTAGCCCCTACCCCGACCTGGCTTTTATGTAGGTAGGAATCCAAATTCGAGTCCTGTTTGCTCAGCAAGCATTTCACCCACTGAGTCATCTTCATGGCTCCTCTTCTTTTATATTTTAGAAATAAATTTTATTGTGTATATTTTAGGCTTACAGTGGGATGCTATTGTAAGACAGTAAAATGCTTCAATGCTATTCTGGTATCATAGTAAAGTAGATCAACTTTTATTATCTCAATTACTTTTGTGTGACTGTGTTGAGACAGACTAAGCTTTGTTTATTTGACAAAATATTCACTAAAGTACAGTTTTGTGAACTCTAGCCCTACACTTGCATGTTACAACTTCATGTTTGTGCATGGTACACATCTGCTATTGTGTGCATTTTTTTAAATGCACACCTTCCTTTCTCTTCTGGGGCTCTGCCTGGCCACTATTAATACCATTTTAGAATCTATGTATAGCTTCAATTGCACAGTGTTTTCTTTCTGTATCTAGCTTATTTCATGACTCTGAGTCCATCCATGCTGCAGCAAATGACAGGCTGTCCTTCTTTATTGAGGCTGAAGGGTAGTCCATTTTATACATGTACCATAGTTTATTTATCTATGTATCTATAGCCTCCTGTCCATGGTGACATTGTTTACAAGAGCTATGGTATGAGAACAAGCCAACTACTGACTTTGTACTTTTCTCCCCTGCCCCTTTGTGGGCATTCTCTACTGTGTTTTCCTACTATCTTGTTTAATTCCTTGTATTAGATTCCTATGGTTTTCAGAGGGAATAAGGTGGCTCAAATAATATGGGTCCCATCTCCCCACCCTTCTTGAGGCTAGAAGTTCCACTTAAGAGCTGCAGGGTCATGCTCCCTTGAGAGTCTGTTTTGCCCCTTCTGGTTGCTGGAGGTTTTCTATGGCTCCTCGAAGCTCCGTGGATGGCAGCTGCAATCTCTGCCTCCTTCAATCTATTATCTTCACCTTTCAGAATTCTTGGCCAAAATAAGAGGAAGCTCACGAGAAGGGCAAAGAAGCTGGGCACCAATGTCATTTGACCCTGTCCTGAGAAGCTGGATGGCAGCTATGATTGCAATAATTTTGCTCTTGTTATTTGTATCCTAGGGAATGGAAATCTGCCATTTATGTTTGCTTTGTCCACCTTAAAATTTTATGCACCTTGTAGTTACTTTACAATGATGTCTTTTAGGATGGGGGGGGGGGGAATACAGATGTGATTCTACCAGCAATTCCAAACCTACTAAGAGTCATTTGGAAGGCTGAAATGCAAGACATCTACTAGATTTTTCAGATGATGAGCCATACTTGTCTTCTGTGACCCTTAAAGGCCCCAGGAATCTGCAGACAAGGGAAGCAGAGACACTGAGCAGTGAAGAGTTTCAAAGCAGAAGAGAAGAAAGTGGCTCCCTCCTCCAAAGAAGATGCTCCAAAGAGGATGAGGACCCTGTGTCCTCTGTGCACCTGGCCCTACATACATTCTTCTATACTCTAACAGGGTTGGAATGGTGACGGGTGATCAAGATCCCAAGGAGCACAGTGTGTGAGGTCTAGTGATATAAGCTCCACTCTGAGCTTTATGGCTGAGGAGCTCAGTAATGTGACCTCAGGAAGGGTATCTGACCTCTTCTATGTAACCTACCTCCAGCCCATCATCTGTGAAACCATGGTAATAATCCTGAAAGTTGTTCCAAGGATTAGATATGGCAGTAGACACATACTAAACGTCATTGTATGGTGGATTAATATTATATCTCTTCCCAATTCCATTTCTGCTTTGCTATTATACTTAATATGAGTGGCTTCTAAGCTATTAAAAAACAATAAAAGTAGCAACACCAAAGTAATGAGAAAAAAGTCATATTTTATAACAGAGATCCTGAATTCTGTTCGGATTTAGTTCAACAGAATCAGAGAACCACAGCACCAGCTCCAGCTCCTGCCCCAGGGTTTTGTCCACTGCAATTTGTCCAATGTAGAAACTGGAGAGCTACTGAACTATGCAGTGCAAACTGTACAGAACTATGGTTCTCTGCAGAAAAAAATAAAATCGGAATAAATGGACCACAAAATAACAACACACAGCTCTCTGTGCTCTCTCCTCTCTCCCTTTCCTCTCCCTTCTTTCCTCCTTTCTTCCCACCTTCTTCACTACCCGTCCTCTTCTCTCTCTGGTAACTTCCATGAGGCAGGGTTGTGAATCAATCAGGATGTCAAACTGTAGCTGCAATATAATCCCCCACAAAACCACTGATTGTCCCAAGTGATCAATTGTTAGACTCCTTGGTTACGGGCCAGGACAGAAGTCTTATAAACAGTCCGTGTCCACTGAGGCCTAAGTCTATGTCAATTTCTTAGGCTCATATACAAGGCAAGAATGTCATATTAGTGCCTAATTCCTAGTGTTGGGAAGATAAAGCTTCCCTTGGGGGTGGAGGGAAAATACCAGCATTTGTGACAACTCGTGTTATAGTCTCCTGAGAGAAATTACCAACATGGATGACATGAATCTGAATTCTTACACTGGACTTACAGCATGCTTTCTGACTAACAAATAGCAGTTATTTTATGGTGTGATGGGTAGAACTTCGAACAAGAAATCCCCAGGCTTGGGTTTTGATGTCAGGTTTCACTGTCTTGTTCTTTTCATAATTCTAGGTTAACTCAGCTTTTCTCTAAGATTCCCTAAACTGAAAAAAGAATAATTTTCTCCAAACAAATATATGAGTATGAAGCTTTAATCTCATTAATATTCTGTGTGTATATAGAATATAATGTACACATATATCATGTAGAAAAATCATTTCCTCAATTACATTTTTTTCTTAAAAAGGTAGGAGAATTTTAATTTAGAAACCTAAGACTTGATGAAAAACAGGGTTGGTAAAAGAACTTTGTGATATTTTTGAAAATTAAATATAATATACCTATCTTAGTATACACTGAAATGCTAAAAAAATAAAAAAGGTACCAAAAATGTACTAAATGGCATTTTCTGGGTCTGAGCTAGCCAGGCCCTATAATGCTTTGATCTTTCCATCCCTGATGCATTCTAGCTTTCTAGCAGACTTATTTCTCCTGAATAGTGAGCCTGGTCCCCAAGAAACTGGAATGTCACTTCATGATGAGGCTATATGACAATGGTGAGAAGACCTTGAAGATGGAATTAAGGTCACCAACATTTAATTGTAGTTAATCAAAGGAGAGATTGTCCCCAGTGGGCTTGGCATGGTCAGATGGTCTCGATAAAAAGGTTTGAAGATCAGAGCTGGAAGGAATCAGAGGCTCTCTCACCAAGGCATCTGCTTCCTACAGCTCCTGGGAAATGAATTTAAAAGAGGAACCAAGGCATCAAAGGAGACCCAGCCTATGCCAACATCTTGTGAGATCTCCAACAGAGGACCAGGTACATCATGCTTGAATCCCTTCCTTTCTCAAGAGCTATAAGTCATGTTTGAATTCCCCTTTGACTCTAAGGTGACAATCACAAACTGCAAAGATTAAACAAGGTCATAGTTGAGGGAGCATCCTGCCACAATCCTTCCTCTAGTTCTGATAACTTGGTACATATTTAAAGTGTGTCAAACTTGAGGTCTCCCAAGCCTAGCTCATTTGCACTGATACTTTGGTACTGAGAAGACTCTGTGTATTTTCCATGCTTTGAATAAGACCGCGTTCCCCGAAGGTCTGTGTGCTAAAGGATTGTTCCCTGGTGAGGCACTATTAGAAACGCCGTGGACCTTTAGGAAGCGAGGTTTCATGGGAGATCCTCATATCACTGATGAGTGCTTTAAAAGGAATCGTGGGACCCACTTCTCTTTCTGCTGGTTTCTTTGTTTTCCTTCCAGGATTAGAAGTGATCCGTGTGTTCTGACATATATAGTTTATTATCCAACACTATTACCAGGACCTGAAGGCAATGGATCCAAGCTCAGATTGGAACATTGAAAACTATGAATTTAGTGAATCTTTCTTGTTCTAAGTTAACTGCTACAGGCATGTCATTGTTGTAATGCATCTCTATACTAGTGATGATCATGATACAGGCAAACTCCAAACCCTCTATCTCCTATTATGGATGAAACTCTATCTAATTCCCAGTTGTGACTGCTGAAAACATTGGGCTGGTAAGCTTATTGGCTAAGACAAGTATTTCTCAGGTGCCCTGGGGTTTTCCCTCTAGTGTTCTTAGACAGATCTCACAAATAGTCTTGTTCTGGATGTCTGTTTTAACTCCTTGGAGAGTTGCTAAGAACCATTTATCGGAACCTGGTCCCAAGAGTCTGTTCTTAATGTCATTTAAGCATCAGGGCTTTACGAATTGATGCTGTTGGAAGGCTTTGCCTCTTTGTTATTCTTTGCACAGTACTGGATCCTTTAGCAGCAGCAGAAATATTGTATGAAGTCAAAGATGGCTGCATGTCTAACTTGAGACTCTTGCCTGTAGTTGGCTTGTTTTATTTGCAAACAATCAAATAGTTAATGATTGCTCCCTAGAGCAAACAGTTATTAAGACAAGGCTCAGTTTATTCTTATTATAAGAACAAGATGCTTATGTAGTCATTACCTTCTGCTTGGTTCATTTCAGATGGTAAATTCAAGAGACATACAGAGGCTTGGATTCTGGTTCAGGACAGGCTTCTCAATGTAAGGCTTGTTTGGAGTGGTTAGGAGCCAAGCTGTAGTTTCTCAGGACTAGTGGATACCCAATAAGATTGAGAGTGAAGGGTCTGGAGCTCTTGGGGAGCAAAAAAAGTATTTTCATTGTTCAATGCTGTCTGTGAAGAGTTGGACAGTTAGATGATAATGTAAATTGATTTCATAAAAAAAGTTTTTCAAAATAAATAATAAAGTTATTTGCAATATTTATCTTCCTGGAGAATAGTTTTCCTGAATAAGTGGGGTCAACTTAATGAAGATAGTGGCATAATAAAGTTACTATAACATTGACTGGAACTGCAGATACAGGTGGCTTGGTTTTTACAGCAAATACTTTTGAGTACATACTTAGAGGTGGTGAGGCTATAATGATGAATAGAAAACATATGAAGAAGAGAGTTCACTATGGGAACAGCTTCAGTTATATACAACAATAAAGATTGTTCAGACAAATAGAGGTGTTGAGGAATTAAAAGGGGGTTGGACAGGCAACAACTACTGGTTATATTGTAATATAGTGAGCAGAGCTTCAATCAAGAAATCCCAAGGTTTAGATTTCTAAGCAGGCCTTCACTGACTTGTTCTCTGCATAATTCTAGGTAACCTTGCTTTTCTCTAAGATACTATATCAATAAGAAAAAATTTTTTTACATAGCATGCCGAAAGACCTCAAGGTTAAGTCATGAATACTGTAAAAGTGAGGCTTTGACAGTACCTGACTAATACAGATGTAGAGGCTCACAGCCATTCATTGAACTGAGTACAGGGTCCCCAATGAAGGAGTTAGAGAAAAGACCAATGGAGCTGAATGCAGTCCCTTAGGACAAACAACAATATGAACTAACTAGTACCCTCAGAGCTCCTAGAGACTCAACCACCAACCAAGGACTATACATGGTGGGACTGATTGTTCTGGCAGCATGTGTATAGTAGAGGATTGCACAGTCGATCATCAATGTGAGGAGAGGCCCTTGGCCCTGTGAAGGTTCTGTGCCCCAGTGTAGGGGAATGCCAGGGCCAATAAGTGGGAAAGGTTGGGGTGGCAAGCAGGGGGAAGGTGGAGGCAACAGGGGTTTGTTCTTGTTGGTTTTTGTTTTTGTTTTTGTTTTTGTTTTTGAGGGGAAACTGGGAAAGGAGAAATCATATGACATGTAAATAAAGAAAATATGTAATAAAAAAGAAAACAAAAAGGAAAAAGAATTCATGAAGCATTCTCCAATTTTTACAAATATCAAAATAGCTACCAAAGTAAGGCAGTCCTATTATCTTAGATGCATAAAAATCAGCATACCCTGTGCTGTGGGAAGGAAAAAGGCATGGGTTATGTGGGGATGCTGGTGATGTTCTACTCCTTTAACAGTATTCTTAATTGTGCAAGTATTGGCATCAGGACCATTTTTAAACTGTGCATGTGCATTTTTCAGTTTTTATGTTTACATTTCCCAATAAAAATACGGATGCCACAGCCAATATAGAATGCTATCGTCTGATGAGTGCTGCGACAGAAAAAACTAAAAAAAAAAAAAGAGTGGAAATTGCTACAATGTTTTATGGCGGATTGGAAGCCAGTGTGGAAGGCAACAATGTGCTTTTGGTCAAAATCTCTTAAAATGTAGTAAAATGATGTGCTATAATGTTACACATACTAAAGCATTTCTTACTAAATCCAACAAAAAACTTAGAATTGGATTTTTATAATTATAAAACCTGGCACTCCCTGATGTAATAGCCCAGGAGATTAATGATAATAACCATGTCAAGGATGATATCACTGAAACCAAAGAGATGTCAGTAATAATTAAGAAATAGTGTTACTTTAATTTTTTTCAATGTCTACTTTTAATGAAGGTTCTTAAACCTCCCTTTTAGCCCACCATGCACCAGTGGTAGTAGAAAGGGATATGAGGGAAGTAGAACTGTTTAGAAATGGCTCTTTGGAGCAAATTCTATCTGCTTTGTCAGAAAATCAGCAGTTCGATTCACAGATTAGCAGCTGCAGCTCGATCCACTCACAAACACACTTCATGGATACACACCAGTCCAATTCAGAAGAGTCAGAATAGCAAACACGAACCATCAGCAATGGTGCTACCTAGCAGAGACAAACCTGAGCCTCAGCAGGAGGGACCAGGAGGAACACCAGGAGAAGTTATCACTTGTGCCTCTCTCAGTGAAGTGAAGATCAGCAAGAACTGAAGATAGCAAGCATTGCACAGCTAGCTCTATAAGCAGCCAAGCTCAGCCTCTTTCACTGTCTGTTGAGTCCCATTTATACCCTCCAAACATAATGTGTTCTCCACAGATCTTGCCTAAGCACATGACTCTATCTCAGCTGACTTCACTCTGCCAATCAGCTTGAGTCTGTGGAAATGGCAAGAAACTGTAGCACACCCACCAGAAGTATTTTTGGTGTGTTTCTCTCTATAGAGTCCCTACAAATGCAACTCAACTACGAAATGTAAGGCAGACCAATACATGCATGTGGTTAGCAAAGAATCCTTCACTGTGTGTCCTTTCATGTGCTTGTTTTAATAGAACATCCTTTCACCTATGTCTGCTTCAGCTAAATGTTCCTTCATGAGTCTGCCTCAGTCTTTCACCTGTGTCCACGTCAGCTAAATGTTCCTTCATGTGTTTGCCCCAGCAAAAACATCTTCCAATATAACTGACTTTTCAAAGAACCCTTAAGTTTCCACTTCAAAATAGTGAAACTAGAAAACAATTATTCTGAGTGAGGTAGACCAGACATCCAAAGAAAAATATAGTATGGATTCTTTAATATGTGGATGTTAGATTTTAAGCCTTTGATAAGAGTCATACTGCAATCCATATAACCACAGAGGTTAGGTATAGGATACGTGACTAAGGGGTGGAGGATCTCCCAAAGATGAGAAAATATTATTATATAGAGTAATGGGTGGGAGTGACTGGAAGATTGAATGGAAGAAAAAAGGAAGAGGAGGGGTGAGGCTGAAAATATGGGGAGGGATAACTAACATAAAAGCTCATTTGAGGGATCATGTAGAAACCTATAGTAGAAGCTTCTTAAAGCTTCATACATATATGAAAGAAATCTAAATGAAGTCACCAAATAATGGAGGCAGCAAAGCCCCAATTAAGCACCCTTCACCACCAAGAAAAACTTCCAGTGTCATGAGTAGGTTATATCTCATTGAGTTGTAGACCAAAGGGGTTCCATGACAGCCCACACTATGCCTGATGCTATTGTGTCCTCTCCATAACACTGAGAGTAAGGTTCTGTTGCTGAAGACAACACCTATATAATTCACTGAATACAGAGAAGTCAAGTTGGTACCTACCTAGAGCCTTCACCCTTACTGATGAGTGTTCATGGCACTGGAAGTTACTATTTGCACTATCAGAGGAGAAGGGTAAACACCAACCCTTCAGTCCACGCTGGTACAATAGTGGTATAAAGCTTGTGGGAGTAACCAATCACTATCAGACTGGAAGTAAGGCCTACTCCGTGGATAGAACCTATGCCTAACATTATTCTCTGGCCACCTAGTAAACTGAAACTAGATAGGCTGTGGACCTAGGGGAAAACCAAATAGTATTGTTCTACTAAATGAACAGCAGAAAATAGCCCTTAAGGAAGTTTTGATATACTGAATGGAGCATCATGCTCAGTCATTATCAGGCAAACTTCTTCCTGTAGTAGATGGGAACTAATATAGCTCTACAACTGGGCAATATGCAGAGTGAGAGATCTTGGGACACTCAGTCCTAAATGGGATGTCTTCATCAAATCCCTACCCTAAAGGCTCAGGGAGCTATGCAGAAGAGAAGGTGGAAAGATTATTAAGAGTCAGAGGGCATGGCTGACACCAAGGAAACAGTGTCTTCCAGGCACAACAGAACTGACACACACATGAACTCACAGAGGCTGTGGCACATGCCCAGGGACTGTACACGTCCCAGACCCAGTGCTCACAGAGGGAAGCAGACAGGAGCTCCTGCTCCTAACTAAGAAGCTATCTCCGACTGACAACTACTTCCAAAGGAAAGATCAGTTTTCTCCAATGAGTCTCACTGGATATATAATCCCCATGCTCAGTAGTAGTTGGCCAACACAAAATGAACTCAAAGATTGTGTGTGTATGTGTGTGTGTTCCTTGTCCCTTTTTCTCTTTAAATTCTGATTGTTTTGTCTTTTTTTTTCTTGCATGTCTTTGTTTTCTAAAGAGAGAAGGAAAGCATGGAGTTGGATGAATGGGGACATGGGGAGGATCTGGGAGGAGATGAGCGGGCAGAAGTCATGAACAGATACATTGTATAAAAATGAAAGGGGTAGACTGAAAATGTTCCCAATACAAATGCACATTTCTCTGAATATATCTTTGTGTAACATAGTGCTTTGTGTGTGAGTGTGTGTGTGTGTGTGTGTGTGTGTGTGTGTGTGTGTATGTGTGTATACACATATATACCAATAAAAACAAGTTTTAAAGAAAAAGATGTGTACATTAGGGGAAAAAAATCATCCAGAACAGAGTTAAACAGAAGACAGAGGAGAGGGAGAGGGAGAGGGAGAGGGGGAGATAATTTCATCAACCAATTTGGTAGTTACTTGGAAACACAATGCCCTCAACCCTACACACTGCCTACTTTTATGTTAGATAAGAACGTTCTCTCTAGCCACAGTTTAATTACCGCAATCACAAAATTGCATCTCCTTGAACTATCTACCATCCTGAGTTTATGTTCACATTTCATTGATTGTCTCAGTTCGTGTTTGTTGTCATGTCTCGCTGATGCCTTAAGTCTGAAAGACTCCTTAGATTTTGTTCCCCTTAGCCATGACACTTGAGAACAGTGTGAAATGGTCAATTTGGGTGTGTCTGTTTTTGTATAAGTAGATAGAGTCTGCGCTTTGTTTTTGACACTTGGGATGTGCTGGCCTGTACACATTTCTGAGTTGAAGTATAGACTCCTGTTGACGTGTTTGGTCTATTGCAATGTCAACTTGCTTTACCTGAGCAGATCCCACTTACTGGATCCCCTATCTTCACTTGGAATATCCTCCATAAACAAAAGAGAAAATGAAACATAGAATTCACATTATCCAACCAGAGACAGGTCGTGAAGATGAGGTAGATTCTTAGCAACTCTGACTTGTATTCAGGAAGCTCATGGCAGGTGGATTGAGCTATCACAAAGAAGGGCTGTAACACTGAATTCATGCCAATACAATATCTTGATGGAGAACTTAGGTGACTGAGTTCCTGATTTTGGCAGTGTCTTTGATTAAATGAGTCAGGTTAAATGATTCTATTCGTTGGATTGAGACTTCTTTAAATGCTCTCAAATTAGAAGAGTGTCCAACACACAGACACACAGGAATCAGCCCAATGTAGGAGAAAGAAAAAAGAATCCAGCCGCATGTCCTACTAGTTTCTCCTTTAGCTACACAGTGTTTATATAATGAAGAAAGAAGAAAGTAGAGAAAGAGAAACTGAGATTAACATCAGATCCCAGATGTGAGGTCATCTTTATTAACTTTCATCTTTTAATGTCCTTTGTCAACAAATATTTTCACTATCTTAGTGTCTTGATTTAAAGAACTCTTGAGCCCTCTGAGGCTAACTGTACTCATCCACTGTAATCTAGAGCCTAGAAACCACAGTGGCTGAGATAGCACCTGTTAGACAGAGCTTTCAGGTCTAGTGAATGAAAACATGAAACAATTAATTACATTGTAGTTCACATAAACAAAAAGTAATTCTCAAACATACGTGGTTGATGACTGCATCTATTTATCCCACTCAGGGAATACTATACTATCTTGCTCTTCTGCCCTGCTCCCCCACCCCCTCCCCCAACAACTCTGTAGAAACCTTAAGTATCCGTGTAACCATCTTAGAAAATCCTCTCTAGTGTTCTAACTTAAAAAACATTGTGAGTCATGGGCTGTCCATGCTTATAGAATATGAAAAGCTTTGATTTGCAAGGAGAGGAGGGGACTGCCCGAAACGACATTGTAAACGTGAGCCACCAAGATTGCTCAGCAGCAAGAGAATGGAGGCAACTAATTTTTAAAAATCAGACAGGAATCAAAGCAGCTACCGTGGACTAAGAGAGCAAACAGTTTTTCTTTGCCCAGGTGTACTGCCTCACTGTAGCCATTCCACTGCCACCGTAGTTTTATATGAAGATCCCAGGACATCCAGAAGTCAACTTTGTGCCTAGTATATTATTTAGTAGTTTTATCCTTTTGGGGAGGTAATATGAGAATAAATTATAATGAAACAAACACTGTCTAAGAATAAAGCAATGATGACATGCTTGACACAAGTTTTAAAAGCAGTTAAAAAAATACAAGATGACAATGTTTGGATGTTTCATGAAAGCAAAGCCTTCCCTGTGTGAGGAAAACCCATCTAGAACAAGTTGTTCCCAAGACTTCCAAACCACAGACGTTTTCCTGTGGTTACTTTTCGGGTTGATATGTTTCAGGTGAGCTTGTTAACTGAGTTGAAATTATATGGCTAGTTTCCTTAATGTTTTATTTTCCTTGGCACGTGGTGGCCCAGTTTTCTAAACAATTAGTCTTTGAGGTCATAGTTTCAAGGGATTTAAGTCATACTTGCTGCTTGGAGTAAGAATTTAACAAGCTTTTGGAAGCCTGGGGATTCAGAAACACTGTCCAAGCTATTTTACTGGGATCGGGAAGGAAGTGTGGGCTATTTCACTTAAGGAGTATGTCTTTAAGGGAGTGGTTTCCAGTGGTCCTTTTAAACCAAATCCCTTTCCTGCACTAAAGTATCATTTAATTAATACCCATGCTCTGTACATTTCTATGCTTCTGTTTTGCAAAGAAAGATAAATATGTCACAAAGCTGGGCCATGCAGATGGACAGAACTCTCTAAAAGCAGGTCCTTAAAAGTGGAATACGGGTAGAGATGCAGAGCGAGACAGCCAAGTGTCAAAAGAAATCTGTCAGCTTTTCAGTGGTTGAATAATTCAGGAGATGTACGGTAAGCCAACTTCTTAATTTCCTGTCCCCCTTTTCTAATTCTTTCCTTTTCATCCTGTGATCGTTCCTTCCTCTCCCTCAAAGCCATTCGTTACAGAGATGCCCTGGGAAGCAGGTGGTCTTCCTTATATGACAGCATCTGCTGCTCCAAATGAGAGGAACAAGATCTGAAGGCTGAGGAAATGAAGCCCACACCTCTATAAATGCCTTTAAAAACAAAACCCAAAAACTGTCGTCTTAGTTAGTTTTTGTTGTTGCTGCTGAATGGATTGGAACACTTTTGTTGTTCACAGCAAAACAAATTGTCTAAAGGTATACTCCTGCTCCTAGTCTATTTCTGATACACGTTTGCTTGTTTTTATCCAGCCTTGTTTAATTTGTTTTTTTGGGTTTTGGGGGGTTTTTTGGTTTGTTTGTTTGTTTGTTTGTTTTATTTTGGCTCAGGTCTCTTCCCTAGGATTTACAAATGGTGTGGGCAGCTGCAAGTGCTTGAAGGTTTTTCTTAAGCCATTTTTAAATAATATCCATACACTGACTCCAGCTTTTATAGTTGTGATTGTTAGTGATGTTTCAAGGGCAGAGCGGTAAGGTTTTTGGTTTTGGTTTTGTTTTCTTTTCTCTGTTTTGTTTTGTTTTTTCATTCTTTCAGGACTGGAAGAGAAAAGAAATTCCCAGAAGGACTTCTGGTTGGCTTATTATCACACCAAAACAAGGAACCAGAGATCACAAGCTAGAAGACTGACCATTTAAAACACACACACACACACACACACACACACACACACACACACACACACACACACAAAAGGAAAACAAACAAAAAAGTCTGCCCTGGCTGGATAGTGAGGTATGGCAGTTAGAACAAGGTGCATGTGGATCTGAATTCAAATTACAGGTCTACCATGTACTGTTTTACATTTTAGGTTCTTACCTGCATGTAGGTATGATGCATAATGTCACCTATTTTACTAGTAGTAATGGCAGTTTTGAGACCTTAATTTCCTCAGGTGAATATATTAATACCTATACCACAGGGTTGAAGGAGCAACTGAGTGGAAGTACCACATAGCACTTGTCTTGTAGACTCTTCAGTGTCAGCTTCCACTGGGGAACACCTCCCATTTCCCTCTGTCTGTCTGCCAAACACACATAAGCCCAGGTAAATACCTATATGTACTTCCATGACAGTGAAGCCAGGGTGTGGCCTTGCCATTTACAAGGAAGGCTTGGGTGAGGTAGGAACCTGCCCCAGCCTGTCACATGGCCACAGTGAACCTTGACTTATGAATAACATCCTCTGTCTCAGTCTGGAGACCCCTGCGGGTGGGGCCTGACTTAAGCAACTCTTGGCAGCCCCTGCACAGAAAGGAAGTAGGGGCTCATTTTGGCAGAAGAATTTTTTTTTGAACCTCTGCCATTTTGTCCTGTTTTCTAGTTTATCACAAAGCTATGAAATGTGATTGCACATTCTTGGAACTCCCTGAGGACCTTGAAACAACCATCTCTGCTGTATGAAACCACAAAATGGTGTCATTCTGCCTGGGGATCAACTAAAGCTATTTGTCAACATTGTGTTCTCTCTTCTTGCTTCCCTGGTTTATAGTTTCTCCCCTAGGCTGGTATTTCCCTGACCTAGGCTAGCTGGCTGGCTCCACAGCAATGGGACTCCCAGATCTTCATGGAACACAAATTCAATGATTCTAAATGAACTTCTAAAGATGATCAACTCTAAACCTAAGTTTAGAAATTTTTACCACCACCTAATTCCTCACAAATCTGTTTATGAACAATTCCCAAGCTCTAGACAAAATCAATCTACTTTCTGTTTGTGTCAATTTGTACTTTTATTCATTTTACATAAATAGAATATTGTAGTTTATAGCCTCATAGTTCTAGTGTTTTCCCCATATAATGCTTTGAATTCATTCATATTTCAGCATGCATTAGGGTTCTCACTTTTTTCTCTTGTTAAAAAAGTAATCTAGTGTAGTGAGCACTACACTCCATGTATTACATTCATCAACTGCAAGGAATGTAGACTGTTTCCAGTTTGGATTATTAATGCTTCTCTAAACATTATACTTAAGTCCTGGCACATTCTTTTGTTTTTCCACTAAGTTTTTAAGAGTCTGTTGCAGGGTATTTGATCATACTGTGAACCCCAAGATTGTGATGTTTACTGGGAAAACCTGTTTCTAGCTGTGGTGTGGCTCAGTCTTAGCATACACATTTAATCCCAAACTATGAAGGTAAAGTTAGTTTGTAGAAGGAGTTTAATTGAGTGGCAGACAAAGTGATGAATCAGAGAAAGATTTGACAGAATAGGATATGACCAACTCTCTTGAGAAGAGAGAAGAAAGGGAAGCTACTTGAGGGGCAGGGGAGAAGGAGGGACAGAAGGAGGGAGGGAGGCAAGGAGAGAGAAAGTGAGAGGGGGGGGAGAGGGAGAGGGAGAGGGAGAGAGGAGATAGTAGTTTTACTGGTATAGTTGTATAGTTGTATAAAGACAAGTTGCAGAGAAAGAACAAGGTAGACATAGGTGAAGATATATGAACCTGGGAATGAGAAGGAACCAGAGGTTTAGAATATATTGCCAAAGTTAGTAAGAGGCTGAGCAGAGCAAAACTAAGAGAGAATCCATCAGCTTGGAGGGAAGTTTAAGTCAGAACTGCTGAATTGAACCAGCCAGTCAGAGATCAGAAAGAACAAGAAAGGGTAAGCTTATTTAGCATCAAGTCTAGGCCTAGATTAGATTGTATGGAGGCTAGAAGCTTCCAAGACTAGACCTAGATTAGCAGACAGAGATAGTAAGCATCAGAAATGACAATTACATCAGGCAAATCAAAGATACTTTTACAGGGCTTCTATGCTAAAGTCTGTGTGCAACTCTTTAAAGAAATTGTTCAATCCCTTTGCAAAATGTATTTGGCATTGATTTTCTTTTTAATACTAGCCCTTTGAACTAGTGGACTTTGGTAGTGATAACTCCATGTGGTTTTAGATTCCTCAATGCACGGTGATAATAAGAACTTTGTTTTGTTTTGTTCTGTTTTTGTTTTTTATTTTTATTTTTTATTTTTTATTTTTTTTGAATATTTTTTATTAGATGTTTTCTTTATTTACAATATCTCTTTTCCCAGGTTCCCCTCCAAAAAAAGAAAAAAAACTAAAGTAAAATAAAAAAACCAAAAACTAAAAGAATCCCCTGTTCCCTCCCCTCTCCCCCTGTTCACCACCCTCCTGCTTACTGGCTCTGGCATTCTCCTACACTGGGGCATAGAACCTTCACAGGGCCAAGAGCCTCTCCTCCCACTGATGACTGACTTGGCCACCCTCTGCTATACACATGCTGCTGGAGCCATGAGTCCCCCCATGTGTACTCTTTGGTTGGAGTTTTAGTCCCTGGGAGCTCTGAGGGTACTAGTTCATATTGTTGTTTGTCCTAATGGGCTGCAAACCCTTCAGCTCCTTGGGTCCTTTCTCTAGCTCCTTCATTGGGGACCCTGTGCTCAGTCCAATGGATGATTGTGAGCCTCTACTTCTGTATTAGTTGTGCACTGTCAGAACCTCTCAGGAGACAGCTATATCAGGCTCCTGTCATCCAGCAGTTGCTGGCATCCACAATAGTGTCTGGATTTGACGATTGAATATGGGAAGGATTTCCAGGTGGAGCAGTCTCTGAATTGTTTTGTTTTGAAGACAGGGTTTCTGTATACAGCCCTAGCTGACCTGAACTTGCTCTGTAGAATAGGCTGGCCTCAAACTCACAGTGATTCACCTGCCTCTGCCTCTCAAATGCTGAGATTAAAGACCTGCATTACCACTATCCTGCTGATATTAAGAACTTTTAAAAGTACTTGTTAGCTATTTATATGTCATCTTGCTAATTTTGTAATTGGGCTATCTTATTATTATTGAAAATTGAGTTCTTTAGTATCTTAGACGTAGTTGCATTACCCAACAAATGATTAGTCAGCATTTTTATCTGCCCTAAAGTTTCTCTCTCCTCCTTTTCTTCCTCATTCCTCCCTGTCTTTCATTTTCTCTCCTTATTTTTCTGGCTTGCTATGTCCTAAGATAACCTTGCCTTAAGCTCCCCATCCTCCTACCTCAGTCTTCCAAGCACTGGGATTACAGGTGTGCACCTTCTACTTCTTTTTTCCTAGGAAGATCTCTTAAAGCACTCTTAAGCCTGAACATGTTCAGTTCACCCTTTCTTTGTTGGTTTGGCTTGAGCTCTCAGCACTGTAGCTAAGACCTTTCTGAGTAGTCAAAGATTTTAAAGATGTACTCTTGTGTTCACACTGAATGTTTTACACTTTAGTTTGTGGCAATATCAACGATCCGTTCCGAGTTTTTATCTTGTGGTGTTAGTACAAACATTTATTGAAAAGCCTCTTTTTCTCATTGGACTGTTTAGCATCTTTGCCAAACAATTGTCCATCAACACAAGGTTTATTTCCATACTCAATTCTGTCCTTTACTCCAAATAGCTGTTTAACTGACAGTATCACACTGCCTTCACACTGTAGCTTGTAATAGACAATTTTTTCATAGTTACTTGGACTATCTTAGGTCCCTTACATTTCCATTTATATTTTATCATTACCTTGTCAGTTTTCACAACAAATCCTCAAATTGTGTCTTTGAGCATGAGTTTCTTCTCTACTCATGGAAATACTCTTTAATTTCTTTTAGCAATACTTTGTGTCTTTTAATTATAAAATCCCAAATTCCTTTTATTAGATTTGTGGTCATATATCTGGGCTGGTTTCACTTCTGTCAGTGGATTAGATTGCTTGTCATTAGTGTGTACAAATACAGTTAAGTTCTGTGTGTTGATCTTGCATCTTGTGAGCCAAAAAAGGTTGTTCTGGTACTTCGATACTGGGCATCTATGTCTGTGTTCCTTAAACATAGATATGATGAAGATCACATCACCCATGAATTCAGATAGGCTTGTTTCTTTCCTTGTGGTTTCTAGGGCTTACTTTAATTTCTTCTATACAGAAAACTCCATCTTTCACGATTAACTACAATGATAGCTGAAGAATTGTCTTGGATGCTCTTTGTTTTTTTTTGTTTGTTTTTGTTTATTTATTTATTTATTTATTTATTATATGTAAGCACACTGTAGCTGTCTCCAGATGCACCAGAAGAGGG
>NW_022196900.1:47219060-47259501 GCF_008632895.1 Mastomys coucha | reverse complement strand
GATTTGAACTCATGACCTTCCGAAGAGCAGTCAGTGCTCTTCCCTGCTGAGCCATCTCACCAGCCCCCTTGGATGTTCTTTGAAGTGGCCAGGGTTTTGGCAACTTTTGTCAAGCATGGCTCATTTGGGAAGAGGAGACCTCAATTGAGAAAATGCTGTCATCAGATTGGCCTGCCTTTTCGTCATTTCCTTCATGAGTGACTAATATGGGAGGGTGACTAATATGCGGGTGGTGCCACCCACAGGTCCTAGCTGTATAATAAAGCTGAGTGAACCATGGGAATCAAGCGAGTAAGAAGCACTCCTCTGCACTCTCTGCTTCTGTTCTTCCTTCCAGATTCCTACCTTGAGTTTCTGCTCAAACTTCTCTCAAGTGATAGGATGTGCCAACGAAATAAACTCCTTTGTCCCCAGGTTGGTTTTGGTTGGTGTTTTGTCACAGGCATAAAAATCACACGAACACTCCTCAGTAAGTTGAGAAAACCCTCTTCTACTATAGGATGGAGAGATTTTCATCGTGAATTATTAATCGTGAATTAGTATTGAGTTTTTGCCACATACTTGATCACTTTTCACTGAGATATGGGTATTGTTCTTTATTATGTTACAATGGTGAATTATATTAGTTGATTTTTATACATGAGGCCCAACTTTCACTTGGGAAACAAAGTTTAATTGGTCTTTGATAAAAATCTGTTTTCATTATTTATTAATCTGATTTTATATTTCGTGTGTGCTGAGACTGTGGAGATGGCTTAAGAAAATGTACCTACTACTCAAACACAGTAGCCTGTGTTCAAATCTGAAGGACTCATAGAAATCACTGGGCAGATGCTTTTAAATCCCATTATGTGTGGAGAGGAGGCTGGCTTACTGAATCACCAGCCTAGCTTTAGGTTCAAGGAGAAAATTTGTCTCAAAGAAGTAAACTGGAGGCTGGTGCCATTATCTGGTCCTTGCATGCACTTCTGTAGGGCTTGAGTACCTTCATATACATGTGTATATACACCCCCCCACACACACAAATACTCCCCTCAGCCAAATACACTATATACATACACACACCACATTTACATAAACCATACATACACACACATGCAATGCACACATACACATGCACACACACATACACACACATACACATGCACACACACATACACACAAAGATGACACACATACCACAAACAAATAAACATTACTCATATATACACATGCACATATACATTCACCTTATATACAAATATACCACATACACACAAAGACACCATACACACACATGCACAGAAACACTCCCCCCAACAAATATACTACACATATACAAGCACCACACACACATAAATCACACACATATACACACACATGAACACACACACATGTATACACAAAGACCACACACATATCATACACAAATACACCATACATACACATGCACACACAGATTCATACCATACATAAATATACCACAAATAAAAACAAAATCATACACACACATACAAACATGTTACACACATGAACCACACAAAAATATACCATACATATACCCACATTTATATCATTCACAAATATACTACATACATACACACCACACAAATACACCACACACACACACACACACACATATTACACAAACACAAATATACTACACACACACACACACATGTGCATGTACACACATACATGATTACGTATATTTGCATCTATGGCCTGTGTTTGAGAAATACTAATCTGTGGGGTTTTTTTAATGTTATCTTTATGTAGCTTTTGCCTCATAGAATGGGTTAGGGGTTGTTCCTTTCTATTTTTGGGAGAGTCTGAGGAGGATGGAAGTTAGTCTTTTTTTAGGTGTTTGGTAGGATTCACCATTGAAGCCATATCTGGTTCTCATCAAATCTTTGTTAAGTAGTTTTCAGTTACCAATTAAACTTATGCGATGAATCTGCTCAGACTTTCAGTATAAGACTTTGATCATTTGTGATTTGTTAATTTAATCTTTCATCTACTTTGTTGTTTTACAAATGTTGATAGTGTTTTATTATAACTCTTTTTGCTTCTGTATGGACTGTAGTAATGTCCCACTTCTACTATATTTCTGACTTTACTTATCTCTCCAGTACCCCTTTCTTTAGTCAATTTAACTAAATTTCGTCTTTTCAGAGAATCTGCTCTGGGTCTCACCATTCTTCTGCTGGGTGGTTCAAGTAGCCCCACTGTCATGCTCAGTCTGCCCCATGATCAGTCTTTAGGTCAGATTTGCCTTCATCTAGTTTTGGGAGATGGAAAAATGGATTGTCGGTCTGATAGTTGTTGAGGTTTGCTCTGTTGTTATGCATTGGATCCATACACTGAGTGATACTATGTAACCTTGCCTCTCCCCGCCTCCCCTCAAAGTTATCCCTGATTGGTCAGTAAAGATGCCTACAACCTGTAGCTGTACAGAAATGAGATAGGTGGGGCTTCGATTTCAGAGCTTGAGGTCTGAGATCGAGATCATAGGAGAGAGGAGGAAAAGGAGGAAGACACAAGTAATATCTCCGAGTTACTGATAGGGAAATGGGTAAAATAGCACAGAGGGTTGATATCTGCCCAGCAATAATACCACAGACGGTTGATATCTGCCCAGCTCTAATACTTTAAGGATTAGTATAAATATAAAGGTTTTGTGTCTCTTATTTGGGAATTAAATGATCTAAGGTGAGGTACTGCAACAGATAGTTTTCTTGTTCCTCCTCTTCCTCCTCCTCCTGTTCCTCTTCCTCTTCCTGTTCCTCCTCCTCCTCCTGTTCCTCCTCCTGTTCCTGCTTCTTCTTCTTATCACAGGGATTAATAGCGAGGTACAATCTTCCCTTTTAGCACCCCTTTTATTTCATTCCATAAGTATCAGTAAACTGTGTTTTCATATTCACTTGTCTCAAAATTTTTAGAATTTTACTGTAATTTGTGTTTTTCAGAGTGTGCTGCTTGATTTTAACATTTTTTCAAATTTCCATTTTCCCTTATATTTTAGTCCTAGAAAGAAAATATTTTTGTTTGATTTCAATGTTTTCAAAACTATTGAAGTTTGGTTTGTCCTTACTACACGTTTTATCCTGAAAACATTACCTGCACACATGGGAAGAATGTCTATACTAGTTATGCTGCTTTTTCAGGTCTTATCCGTGTTTGTTCTTATCAGGTCGTTTTGCTTTCTCTTAAGGACCCTGGTGAAGAAATTAGGCTGACCCAGATAACTCTGGACAAGCAACCTACGACAGAAGTTTGTTCTTAAAAGTTTTTTTTCCCTTTTATAATTTCATACATGTATATAATAAAGTTTGCTATTTCCAATCCTCAGTTCCCTCTCTCACCCCCCTCATAGGGCAGAGGAGAGGATAGAAGGAAGAGTTAACTATGCTGTAATTCTTTTTTGTTTGTTTGTTTTTGATATATTTATTTATTTACATTTCAAATGTTATCCCCTTCCCTGATTTCCTCCCGGAAACACCATATCACATCCTTCCTCCTCTTGCTTCTATGAAGGTGTTCCTCCACCCACCTACTCCCACCTCCCTCAATTCCCCTACACTGGGGCAACTATTGAGCCTTCATAGGACCAAGGACCTCTCTCTCCTTCCATTAGTGCATGACAAGGCCATCCTCTGCTACATATGCACATGCTGTAATTCTTAATCAGATTTGTAATTTCACTTTTAACTTGAAAGGGAACATACAAATTTCAGCGATTAGCATGTGGGTATCATTAGGATGATATTATCCACCCTACCAAATACTTTTGACTCTCAGCTTATGGCATATTCTTAGATACTGTCTATAATCATCAGCACAGACGTATTTCTAGAGTAAGACAGCATTGACTCACGAAAAAGAAGAGTGTATGCATACAATAGCACTTGTAAAATAGTAAAAGCAAAAGACTCTTGGGTTTGCAAAATGGGTCAGTGGGATAAAAGTACGTGTGCCAAATGGGTCAGTGGGATAAAAGTACATGTGCCAAGCCTTACGACCTGAGCTCAATACCTGAAATATATATGATAGAAGAGAACTTACTCCTGAAAGTTGTCCTCTGACTTCTACACACACTCTTGGTATGGCAGCTATGGATATACACACAAAAATAAGCAAATAATGTAATAGAAGATGCTACTTAAAGCAGTATTTTGATAGTATTTTATAGCTATACTGTGGAGGCATACGCCTTTAATCCCAGCACTTGGGGGGCAGAGGCAGGTGGGTCTCTGTGAATTTGAAGCCAGGCTGGCCTACAAAGTAAGTTCCAGGATAGCTAAGACTACATAGAGAAACCCTGTCTTGAAAAATAAAATAATATTTTGAATCATTATAAAACTTTCAAAATAATGAATATTATTTTATAAGTATACAGGAGTCTTTAACTTATATAATTCTGAAAATCAGGTCTGAAAACTACATTTAATATATTTACTATAAGAAAATATTCAGTTTAACTCGCTAAGTGGTTTCAAAAAGTGGCCAGGATTTATTTATTGTACTCAAAGTCATAGAATCTGACTCTCTTCCAAATATTTCTGTTTATTTGGGAGATTTATTTGGGGCATAGACGGACATAAGTTTGTACCAACCTACATTTTGTGCCTCTAAATATGAGATTTCAAGGCACAGTTTCCATTTCTAAAAATGGAAGACCCTTATCCTCATATATGTTATGTCACAAAATATGTTTTAGGGTAGAAAGGGTTTATAAATTAGGGATTCCATTTTCCTCTGAGATCTTTTGTAACATATTTTTTTAAAAAAAGTTTAATAAAAGTTTATCTTTATTTGTTTGATGTCACATAGCTTGAAAGAAATTGATTTGACTTCTATTCAATTAAGATTTACTACTTTGCATGCCAAAGCTAACCCATAACTATAAACCTACAAGAAAAGTTGTGGCTGAACAAATGTCACATATTAACTGCCTTCCTTCCAACATTTAGAAATGTCTACATGTGAGCCAGGATGTTACTGACCAGTAAATTCAATGTTAAAGTTTGATGCTCCCTTGTCAGATTTTCAAGTTTTTGTTGGCAGAAGTAAAGCCTTTGAAGGTTGCACAGAGTATCTCAATAGAAAATAACATCAGAATTGTTTTGATAATCTGCTGAAATACAGTCAGATGATGGGTTTTTTGACCTGTTTCTAAAAATCACAATTTATATAATCCAGGAAGTCAGTGTCTTTGAATCTCTTTCTCATCCATAAAATTAAGTTTTTATGAGTTACTGGGGTATGTTTTAAAAAATGCAACATATAAAGCAAAGGAAATGGATGACCACCACACTCACATAGATAGCCTTTCCAGTCCTGAATCCTAATAGCAGTGGCAAATGTGTGGATGGCCAGCATCAGGAATGGGTAAGGTTTTTGCTTTGTTTTGTTTTGTTTTGTTTTGTTTTGTTCTGTTTATTGTGGGAAGTAAAAATCCATTCATGGATGTAATAGATTTCCACTGAATGGACTGCAGGGCTGAGAGAACAGATGTAGACAGTGTTTCTCCAAATGAGTTTTCTATTTCTTATCCACATCCCTAACTCTCCCGGCCATCTCACAAGGAACTAGTGTGGCATTAGGAAGGTTTAGGTAGCTGTGATGGATTTAGTCCTGACTAGAGAAAGGAACTGAAGCCACAGCTCCCTGCATGGTCAGATATGACCTCAATTAAGTAAAACACTAAAGGATGTTGAAATGGCAGAAGTTGGGTCACTAATATTGATAAAAAGTCAATAATTATAAAAGTAACAATTACTACACACTCAAATTTAAAGATGATAGCATAAATGATTTAGGAGGAAACTCAATGAGAGTAGGAACTTTCTGACCAAATATTTGTAACACACGTGCACACACGTGCACACACACACACACACACACACACACACACACACAAATGGGCACACACAAACAGCCTTTTGTATATCAATTAATTGAACAAAAATATATTTCATTTGATTGTAAGTATTGTATTCTTAACCTCCACTATAGTGCCACAGAGAGAGTATGTATATCCTTTGAGCTAAGGGAAAGGATTCCATCAAAAAACTTTAAATTATTTAGATAATGCAGGGTTTCAAAATTTGTTTAGAGAAAGGAAAACCAGGAAGGAGACAGAGTTCCTCAGCTCATTAGTGTCGTTGAATATCTGGAGTGTATTTACCACGCTCCTTACACTTTATTGCTAGACAGTCATATTGCTGCATCTACCCTTCTCTTGGCTGTGTGTGTGTGTGCATGTGTGTCCAGAAATTGAACCCAGAGCCATTCACATCCTAGGCAAGTACTCTATCACTGACAAGTATCTCCAGTTCTACACTTAAATCATTATCAAGCCACTCAATCAAGCTACAAAGATCATAGAAGGATTAAGTTGGGGAATATCAAGCCATATGCCCTGGCTTTGAATGCCTGTATCCAAAGAAGGACTTCTACTGAAATATTCAATAGGCAAGCTCCATAAAATTGGAAAACTTTTTTTTTTTGATACTGCTAAGCTAAACAAAAGAAATCCAATACTGTTTTATAATTAGTTCATTTATTAGAGGAATGTTCTCAGGCTGACCAGACACTGTGAGCTTAGGTGACTAATCCAAGTACTTGTTGGTTACTCATCAATAGGAATAGAAGTTTGTGTGGTAGATTGAGTTTTGCAGAAGAACACAATGTTTCTTATTCCACATTCTCTCTTACTGATGATTAATATTAATACTTTATTCCCTTTGTATCTGGGAGATATACTTATTAACTTGGATATTGAACCATCTGCTCAGCCACCTATCACTTACCCATAAATGTGTACGCTCAGTTTTCATTTGTATTTTAAATAGATATTATCAAAACTCGATCTTGAATAAATATGTACCAATTCAAATTTCACAATGTCCTGTATCTTAAGTACTCCTACCATTTTACATATGGTCACTTGGAGAAGCACAATTGATTTTATGATTGAAACACTAAATTGTTAACTTCTAAACTTAAGTACTCCACATTTCTTTTATTTCTACACATCAGAATGTGTATCTATTATATGCTATATACATTAAGGATATGGGCTGAGTAGTGTTGGCTCATGCCTCTTTGAGGTTGAGGCCAGCCTGCTCTACAGAAAAAGTTTCAAGACATCCAGGGCTACACAGAGAAACTCTGCCTTGAAAAACAAAACAAAGGAAAACAACAAGAAGAAGAATATGGATGTGGATCTGGTATGACCAGATTTAAATTCTGGCCCTGGCCCTCAAATGTGTGAACACAGGAAAATCATTTAATCTTCTATGTCTTAGTTTTGTTATCTATAAATATAAATCATGGCACATACATTGATTGATTGTTATAGAAACTATATTTGATTAATATTTGTAAAATGCCTAGAATCAGTGCCTAGAAAATAGTTAAACAATACATTAATAATTATGGTTAGATAATACATTAAAAAGAATACATTTGAACCTTCCTCATGAATTTTTCCCTTCAATTTTTTGCCTGTGTTTATGTGTATGTGTGGTGTGCATGTGTGTGCATTCATGTGTGCTTGCAGAAGCCAGAGAAGAATGTTGCATGTCCTGCTCTGTTATCCTTCACTTTAATTCTTTGAGACAGAGTCTCACAGAACCTGGAGCAAGCCCTCCAAATCCTCCTTTCTGGCTTCTAGTAGCTCAGAGTATGCACAACCATGACCACAACCATGAACTATTTTACGTGTGTTCTGAGGTTTTGAACTATGTCTTCATACTTGCGCAACAAGCGTTCTTACAGAGCTATCTCCCAAGCCCCCTTTTCTTCAATTAAACCTAAATTTTGTGAATGGTATAATGGAAATCTGGCAAAATAGCATCTCTGTAACTCTCCTATCTTCCGTGAAGGTGCTTGATGTACAGAGTACAAGTAAGTAGTTCTTTTTGAGATGATAAAATTTTGATACAGCAAAGAGATATTGTAGGTGGACAAAACAGATGCCTATGAATTCTTATACCTCCTGAATATTCATACCTATAACATTTTTGGCCCTCAAATATCTCCTTTCTTGCTTTGCATATTCATAACTGATAAAATTATTGCTTTTATTTTACAGAGCAGTTTAAAATGTAGCACAATTGAGCAGAAACGACACAAAGCCACCAAAGTCATTAAAAAGAATCACTTTCCGGGCGGTGGTGGCACACGCCTTTAATCCCAGCACTTGGGAGGCAGAGGCAGGCAGATTTCTGAGTTTGAGAGAAACCCTGTCTCGAAAAACAAAACAAAACAAAAAAAACAAACAAACAAACAAAAAAAGAATCACTTTCAGGATGACTTTCTGATTTTGTTTTCTATGATTGCGCCATTATTAATAAGCTCATGCTGCTGGCCATGAGGACTTGTGTCTTTAACCTCAGTACTCTGGAGGCAGAGACAGGCAGATCTCTGTGAGTTTTAGAGCCAGCATATTCTACATAATGAATTCCAGAACAGCCAGGACTACATAGAGAGGCTTTTTCTCAAAATAAAAAAGTTTTTAAAAAATTAAGTTAATGCAATTACAAAAAACACGTGAAGACAATGTTGATCAGTGTCTGACTGCCATATGGACCATATCCGTTAAAATATCTATTTATAAATGTACTTTAACATTCAATTCTGTTTTTTCATCAGGATAGAATTTTCTCTCTCTTGTGCAGTTCTGGTCACCTATTTTGTGCTTTCAATTAGAGATTTTAGCTCATCCACCCAGATGATGCTCTTCCTTGAGCTGCCTCTGTGCTCTCAAGGCCAACAGGAAGCTGATGGGTACAGAAGGCTCAGAAAGTAGAGGCGCTACTGAAGACATAAGTCAGAGAGAGGAAAGCATCAAACCCCTCATGCATATGCAGCACCAAATGGAGAGAAAGGATTTTCACAACAGGAAAATGAAAAGCAGCTAATATAGTCATAGGAAAATTCAGGTGGGAGTCTCTCAGTCTGTTCAGGCTACTGTAACAATTAGTTACTACTCTGGAGCCTGGAAACTGTGTAAGCAAGGCACGTGGGGAGACACAGTGTGATAGGGCCTGGGGTTCCTGGTGTTAGCAGTCAGCTAGCTGACACTCTAGTGTTCCACCTAGTCAGAAACTGGAGATTGACAAGACGTTATGCAAAGGCTGGTGCTAAGCAGCTTTCTTATTCCTCCCTGTTTAACAGTGTTATACAGCATGCTAGGTAGATGGGAGCAGCAGCAGGAGTGCCCTCTAAAGTTCAGTTTTCATGTACACCTTGGGTGTCAAGACCCTTAGTTCTACAACTAGTAAAGTAATTCCATCAGTGTGGGAGTTGTTTCCTTAGCTCTAGGCAGTAGCAGGCCTTGCAGCTTCTGGACAGGTCCAGGTATCAGGATTCCCTAACCTTTAACAATGGTAGGTGTTAGAGAGGTCTTCCCTCTAAGGCTTGGCAACCTTCTGAAGTTCTTCCAGGGATCGGAGCCTGCAGTTCGCTTTCTCTGACTCTATACAGCCTTCTAGCTTGTTTCTGCTCCAGATTTCTGCCCTCTCTCCTTCTGCCATCCCATTGTTCTATCTGCCCTGTCTTAAAAGGCTCATCAGCCTCTTCTTCAGCTGCCTGTCACACAACCAGCTGCCTTGCCGCTTCTGCTGCTTAGTGAGAAAAGCCCTTGCCACTTCTGCTGCTTAGTGAGAAAAGCCCTTAGCTATTGCAAAACCAGGAGAGGCAGCAGAGCAGTCTCCCAGCCAACTCACTAAGTAAGCCTAAGTGGCCTACTTGTATAGATGGTGTTTGTACTAATCAGCACACTTCACATGCAAATGAAGGGTTGTTGCACCAAACACAGCCTTGCCTCTTTAGCCCAAGTCACAGCAGTCTCTTTGCTATGCCACCAGGAGGAACATACCCCATCTGACCTGTATGGAAATGGTTTTAGGGTCATCCAGAGTTCATCAAGGCTTGTAACAGCCCTGGCGCAATCTATTAAACATGGTCAAGGCTGAGGCCGGGGCTTCAGAAGCTGGTGCAGTCAGCTGTGGTTGTTGTTTGGTTTTCTCAAGCTATCCACTGAGTATTCAAAATGGCTGGTGTTCGTATAAGTGTAGTCCATGGGACTGATAGCGCTCGGTGCTCCAATAGCTAAAAATCAGGAAATCGAATTTACCAGCCTCCAACATGTTTGCTTATTCACAGGAAAATAAACAAAAGAAGGTAGCCCTTATAATGAGATCTAAACTTATTACTAACACTAATGATTTTGGCAGAGCTTTAACAACACTTAACATCTCAGTGTCCCAGGGAGAGGCGGTCCCTTGTATGTCTCTCTGGTTCACCAGCAGCCATCTCTTTCTCTGTAACTACACATTGCAGATAGATAGTAAAGGAGTTCTCTGGTGAGACACTTTTACAGGACATGAATCCCATTCATGGTGGCTCTGCCTTCACAATTGTAACATTGGCTGCTTACTGGATTCCAGCCTGTGAATTTTAAAGGATACAAGAAAATTCAGACCATAGAGATGGTTGGGTGGTGGAGTGGGCAGCTGGATATGGAGGCCAGCATAAGGAAATACGTCAAAATGAAAATGCCCCTTTAAGTTGGGCAGTGGTAGTGCCTGCCTTTAATCCCAGCACTTGGGAGGCAGAGGCAGGAGGATATCTGAGTTCAAGACCAGCCTGGTCTACAGAGTGAGTTCTAGGACAGCCAGGGCTATACAGAGAAACCCTGTCTTGAACACCCTCCCCCCCCCAAAAAAAAAGACAGACAGAAAGAAAGGAAATGCCCCCTTTGAAAGCAGGGAGAAAGAAAACAAACAAAAGGAAGCAAAATACAAGCTGCACCAAAAGTTGCCCTTCCTCCAAACTCCTCATATGTCTCTCCTCACTGCACCCTGGGTAGGTGTCCCTTGACCATCTCTCTAAGGCATGAGCAGTTTAGCAACCAACAGCCACTTATCAGGCTGGTGGCTAAGGGAAGGAGGAAAATAGCTAGGGACTCATGGGAAGGAAAGAACATTTAAAGGCAAGGAGAATGAAGCTGAGCAAAAATTAGCAGATGCACGTCGCAAAATCAGATGGCATCCCTTACAAGATGGTCATTAAGGACAGGCAAGCCAGGCAGGCAGGCATGGAGCTCAGCAGGAGAGCACTTGCTTAGTCTTCTCAAGGCCTCAGGTACAATCTCTATCACTGCAAAAACTAATGTTTTAACTGAAATGGAAAAGCCTGTCTTGTATTGATTTGCCATATCTCAGTTTTAAACATTTTAATTCAGCAAAATCCAAATGCTGAGTTCCTGCTTTTAAAACAGTGGAGGTAGCTAGGGAGGGTGAAATCCATATGTTTCCGATTCATTTACACAAACTCATTGAAATTCAGCTCAGTGTAGGGCGATTGAATGTCACTTAGGCAACACACAGCACAGTGATCGTTTTTTAAGCCATTTTTGACGCTCCAGGAAGTCTCCAAGAATAAACAACATGAAGCCCCAAAGGCCTCCCAGAGCAGCCTGAAAGAGAAAGCCAAGAATATCTGAACAAGAGTCTCCATTTCCAGATTCAACAGTCTGCTGTGAAGAATCCAAGGATATTTTATGATGCCCAGGAGGCAGGGAGACAGCAGACAGGACATGATAATCAGAGAGGCTCACCAGTGAACTGGATGAAAAGACCACACCAAGTTCAAATGGAGGAGACAGTGGGGCTCTGTGTGGGAGTGAAGTGGAGGTGGATGGAAGAAATAAAAAAGGCCACAGAGAAAAGGGACTAGAGGAAGATCAAAGGGCTAGAAGCAAATGCTTTCATTAAAGAATAAAGCTTTAAGACTGCAATGTTAATGGGATCCCATTACCCCCTATGTCAGTGCTCTATTATATTGCTTTCCAACATAATATTTTTATTGATTATTTGGGAGTTTCAGATCATGTACCCTAATCATACTCACTTTCCATACTCTCCAGTCCTTCTAGGGCCCCCTCCTCCACACCATTGTGAGCCCCCCCCCTCCAAGAGAAGGAGAAGAAGAAGGAAAAATCCAATTCGTGTTGCCCATATGTTCACTGGAGCATTGTCACTCTCAGTGGCCTGACCCACATCCCCACCAAAAGCCATCAGTTGTCCAGTCAGACACTCTCCATAACCAGCCCCCCAATGTTTAGGATGACCCGACATGCCTGTGCCACTGAGCAGCTTCCACAGCGGTGGGGGAGAAAGGCTGAAAGCAAACCGGGAAGAACTGAGGGTGAGGAGACATTCTGCTATGAACAGTGGTAAGGGTGAACATGCTGTTACTGAGATCTGCTGGACTTGAGGTGGCCCAGACATACTCATGGGGCAACACAAAGGAAGTGACTAGATCTCTATATTCAGGCATCTTCAACATTACTGAAATTTGAGAGGAGTTAAAACTCTTGAATAGTAATAGGTAATAGGAAGTGAATGTTACCATGTGCTAGGGACTATTTTTAGTGTTTGATAAAAATCCTATTTATTATCACAATGTCCTGTGAATCTGGAACAATTATTACCCAGGATATTTGTAAGAAAACAAGGCATCAAAAGATTCTGCTGTGTGGAAATTAACATGCCCAGAGCAAAGACTATGGACAAGCAATGTGAGAGGACCCAGTGAACAAGGAAAGCACTGTACCTAAGACGTGGAACTTATAACTAGGTCTGCAGTGTCCCACGCCGTCAGACATCATCAAAGTCAAGCACACACTGTTTAAAAAGCTTCTAAACTAAAACACAAAGAGCAAAGCAAGCGGATACAACAACAATCCGAACCTTTAAACCCAGTGCTAACACAGTAACAGATGTGAAGAATGACTTTGTCTTATCTGGCGTTCAGTAGAGTACCTTTTCATGAGTGCTCAGAGGCTAACTGGCCTATACCCACAGTGCCAGGCTTGGCGATACTGCACTATGCAAATTCACAAGGTCAGGCTTGTTAATCAGGCGCAGTTTATCTATACATATCGATTTATCTCCTATTGATTCCTCAGAGGTATTTAAGACATCCTAGATTAGTGCAATTATTATTACTTGTTTTAGTTTGTACGAAGCTTAAATTTTATGTATTCTAAGTCTTATGTTAAACACACTAAAGTTAGGCTCTTGAGGGTCTTGCACATACTAGTGTATCACAGAGCAACATTTCCTGGTGAAAAAAAAATTGAACACCAACTAGAATTTTATCATAATGAAACCATCTTCGTCATTTTTAGTAGGTCCTTTGTCTGACAGTTTGATATTCACATTGCTTTTATTTTGTTTACTCCTCGCATAGCACAACTTCCTACTTTCATGCATCTAAGTTAGCTCTAGTCTCTTTTGTGAAAAGTACATAGTTGTACTTGTATTATTTACTTATTTATTTTGGGGGGTTTCAAGACAGGGTTTCTCTGTGTAGCCCTGGCTGTCCTGATAATCTCTCCCTGTAGACAAGGCTGGCCCCATCCTCTGAGATCGGCCTGCCTCTGCCTCCTGCTGAGTGCTGGGGTCCAAGGTGTGTCCCACCATGCTCAGTTTTGTATTTGTACTTTTATCCACTCAGACAGCCTTTATGCTTTCAGCTCTTCCATCAAGTCCACTTACATTCAAAATAATTGGAGATGTATTTATAGTTAAATTTGTTAAATTTAAACTTGTATTCCTTATTTGAAGTTGCTCTTTTCATCTCTCTAATTGTGACATCATTACAACAGACAACAGACTGCAATGCCCTTGACTAAGCCACCTCCTTACATAAGTCAAATCCGGGGCATACTGTGTATGAAGTCTTAAAAATCTGACTTAGGATTGTATTAATCCATTTTGAATATACACTTTCTGTACCTAGGCCCTGGGATCACTTCACTGGGTTTAAAAAAAAAAAAAACAACAACTGTGGAATGAAATGAATGTAGTATCATGACCTTTTATGCTTTTATAAAGCTGCTATGAAGATTAAGTCAAATGATGTTTCAAAAGCACTGGGCAACTGATCCTACCACATGGTTACACCACCCCTATCATTTTCTAAGATGGAAGTGTTGATGAGATTGAAAACCGTTCTGGATTCTTAGGGTTCTATAGATTTAGAAACTTAAATTGTCTTGCAAGTAGCTGGCCTTGTTTATTTTACTGGTATATGTTGAGAGTGTTAGTTCTGGTGTTAGACCTAACGTGTGTGTGTGTGTGTGTGTGTGTGTGTGTGTGTGTGTGTGTGTGTGTGTGTTCTGGCTTTGTTGAAGCCAGGCATCTTTCATGCCCCTTCCCTTACTCTGCTCAGTTCCGCGGGGTGACCGGGACCTGGAATTTGTGTGTGCAGTGCCTTCTATCCGCTGCTTCCTGCTAGGTTTCTCACTCATCTTCTCACGACATCAAGGTTGTGGCCAGAGGAAAGAATGAAACTCATCCTTAATCCATTACTGTTTGAGCCTAGGCCATTTTCCTGAGTAGCTGTTTCCTCCACTGCTTAATTCTTTGAACAGAGTTGCTGTACATCTAACTTCCATCCAGTAACTTCTGCAAACCTCCCCAGTCCCTCTATTTTACCAGAACACTGTCCTCACAATTTTCTGGCAGCTCACCCTCATTGTAACCAACCACAGAGGCTAAATGGCTTCTTTTGTAAATGCTACTGCAGCTTAAATTTTCTTTCCTGGAGAGAGAGAGAGAGAGAGAGAGAGAGAGAGAGAGAGAGAGAGAGAGAGAGAGAGAGAGAGAGAGAGAGAGAGAGAGAGACTGAGAGAGAGAGAGACACTGAGAGAGAGAGACACTGAGAGAGAGAGACACTGAGAGAGAGACACTGAGAGAGAGACACTGAGAGAGAGAGACTGAGAGAGAGAGAGACTGAGAGAGAAAGAGACAGAGAGAGACAGAGGTGTGTGTGTTAAGCAGTGAGTTAAAGTAACACGTTCCATTTTTGTGACTGCAGCTCCATCCAAACTGCTTTGAAATGATTAAATATGAAGCTAGAGCCAACTAGATACTCTAAGGATAAAAGGCTATTGTAGTAATTTAATGGAGTCACTGAGTAATCGTAACCTCAGATAGGTGTGACACTATAGATTATAGGAGCACGTTGTGGGTTCTATCCAAAGATAGTTGTTGGTTGAGTGATGTCATATTTCTGAAACAATAAACATCATAAAGTAAAAGCCCGTTCCTTTCCCAACAGGGGTGCTTATGCATTCTCTAAGCTGTCTGCCCATCTCACTATTTTTCTATTGCTAAGTGAACACAGAAGAGTTCCTTCTATACACACGTGCTGTTTAATGATATCTGTCATCCAAATGGGAACAAGATCCCCAAAGAGACAGCAGCTGGGACTGCTGATAAAATATCATCTAAGAGCTAAAATAAAATGCAGAGATGGCGAGTTTTGGGCCTAAATATTTGGGGGTGGGGTTGTCTGAAGCTAGTTTTGATACAAAATTGATTTCCATTAGAAATCTTGAAATCCTTGAAGAAAACTGAGCAAGAGAAATGACTCCAGAGTGCTCCAGTCTTCCTGACAGAGATGGCTCTGCTCCTTGGCGCTCACCTTCCCAGCTGAAGCTGCGCTCTTGTTTTATTTGCCTCCGTGCCTGTTTCAGATTTTCATTTCCTTGTTTTGAATGTTGACTCCTTTAATTACTTTGTTATACATGTGCCAAGAAGAATATTTTTCAGTCTAACTCTGCGTGCCTGAAAAACACGAAGCAGTTTCTCTAAATAATATCGCACTTGACACATTACTGGCACGTGCTGCTTTCCCTCAGTTTAGGCCAATGTAGAAAAGCTTTTCACCCATGGAGACAGATCCCCATACCAGATTTGATCACATATGCATGTTCTACTTCGCTTCAGGTAGGTTAAAAGTCAAACGCTGTTGATGCTGTCTCCAGGTTTGGACTGCTAAGCAAGTTACATGTATTCAGAAGAGATAGCCTAGGAATGTTCAAAATATTTCAATGTCAACAAATATTTACTAGATGTCTACTCTGTGCCAGACACCCTCCTAAGCAGTACAGGATTTTAACAATTAAACTCACAGTTATGTGGGGATTAAAATGAAACAAGCTATTACAGCACTTAGTGTTGTTCCTGGCAGGTAGTAATGCTCAGTAAGTGGAATTTAGACTTCAGAATCTGGCATCCTGGATCCAAATCCTGTGCTTCGAATGTAGCTAAGATGTTATTTGCCCCAGGATCCTGACTGCGCCTTTGTTTATTTGCCGTATTATCAATGGGAACCTAACTACTGACCTATCATCTGCTTTGCTTGACTGCTGTTGCTGTTACCTATATATTGGTAACATTTTGTAATCTTGGCTCCTGTCATGTTCTGATGGTGCTCCCACTCAACAAGTATGGAAAATGTAACTCCTGGTTATTAGGAAATGAGACCATCAGCAGGTGGTTAGACAACCAGGACTGAGCCCTTGTGGCCTCATGAAGGAGACCCCACAGATCTAGCTCCCTTTCTGCTAGCCCCCTTTCTGTAATTCTTGTGAAATGACAATAAGTCAATAGCTCCTTAGCTATGAGGATGCAAGGATCCTGTGTCCTCACCAGACACTCAGCTGGCCCGTGTCTTGACCTTGGACTTGATAGTCTCAAATTTCTGTTTTATATAAAACACCCAGCAATAATGAATTGTTCACATTTAGCCCAGACTTAAGCTCAATGCTTTGCTAGTATTCAGTCTGGTCACCTTCCTCTTTCACTCCCTACTAACCAAGGCTTAAAAAGATCAAGTGATCTGTCACTGGGACCTAGAAAGTAGCAGGGCTAGGATTTGCCTCTAGGTGACTTGGGGCCAAAGCTGTGATCTTTAAGTGCTAGGTCATACCACCAGAGCCCCAGATCCTCCACATCACTCACTATCTAGCCCTAGGTCATGCGGCTGCTGTTCTGGACCCATGCTCTTAGAGATTTTCAGGGCCTGGCCTCTCAAAGATTTACTGTAAAGAACCAGAGAGTTCTTTACAGTATGTACATGGGGAGAGAAATATCAGAGTATCAGAAGTAAGGCTTACCTATTTGGTCTTCCTGGTTCTTCTCTTTAGACACAGGGAAGAGGAACTTGTAAAATAAAATAGTGCTTGGCATAGCAAGCCAGTACTGATTTCAGTCCTTAATATCCTTAATATCAACATTCAGTAAGCTGAGGCAGGAAGATTTTGACTTCAAGACCAGCTTGGGCTACAAAATGAGACCTGTGATTAATTACTTAAAATAAAAATGGATAGAGAAAAAAATAAAAAGAAAATAAAAAAATAAAAATGGATAGATTTTTTTTTAAAAAAAGAGACCTTTTATGAGAAACTAGGTAGAAAGAAACACCCTGGAAGTTTTTTACAAAGAGCATTTTTGATTAGAAAATAGAAGGGAGCCAGTAACATACCTAGGTAGAGAGAACTTTTGGATAGACCCAACAACCTGAGTTTGATCCCTAAACACAGCAAAATGTTGGGAGATACCTGACTCCTGAGAGTCAGTTGTCCTCTGACCTCCCCAAGCCTGTCCTGGTGTGAGCATGCTTGCATGTGGGTGCATACATGCATGTGCATTCGCACACACATACACACAATTAATAATAATAAATAATAATAACAATAAAGTTGAAAAGCCATAAGCAAAACCAAATAGTAAGGGAGATTTCCCTGGAAGGACCACAGGCAGGAAGGGCTTTGAAGAAGCACTCATTCCTCCCTGAAATGTTTCCTTTCTTTTTATCATTGTAGGCAAAAGCTGCTTCTCACCCTTGTCCCGCCTCTGCTCTCTAAAGATGTCCATTCTCTATATGCCTCTGTTTCCTCTCAGGCTGCTCCCTAGACCACCAGAGAACATGCTTTGAGCTGTAAGCAAGCTAATCCTAAGCACCATTCTCCACATGAAAAAAATATTTCTATCCCAAAGACATATGGCTTCAAGACAAAGAGGGGCTTAATTTACATTTTTGTTGACAAAACCAATTTTAAGTGTCCATGACAAATGCTTGGTACTTCCATTGTGGCCTAAGGTTGGACAGTGTCCCCCTAAGTACTTCTTTATGTTGTAGGTTCCAGCTGCCAGATAGACCAGAAAAAGCCTATAGGAGGAACAAGGGAATTCTTTCACTCTCCCTCTCTGCATCCCTTCCTTTATGTCTTCCGTCCCTCTCCACTCTTCCTCTCTACCCATTTCCCTTATCTGTTTGTTTGTTTGTTTTGTTCCTTTTCTTCTCTTTCCCAGAAATGATTAGGTGCTGTGAAGGATGGGTGCCAACAAGCCTGCCTTGCCAGGACACTTTGTGGCCACCTCTCCCAGGGGATACTTGCCTCTCCTCCTCAACATCTTATCTCCCAAAACATGTACACATTGGCTCTGCGAAGGTGCCTCATAGATGAAGCAACACAGAAAACATCCAGCACATCACAATTCTTTGCAAAATAGAGATACCAGGTTTCAGAAAGACCTTTACTTTTGTTTTGTTTTCTCTTTTTTAAGATTTTAATTATATACTTTCCCTCTTTCCTTTCCTCCCTCCATCTCCTTCCATATACCCCTTCTTGTTTTCTTTCAAAATCATGGCCTCTTTTAAATTGCCACACATATACAAACACATACAAACACAAACACACACGCACAACCAAGCACAGACACACACATATATACATGTTTATATGTATATGTATTCCTAAATACATAAGTACAGCTTTCTCTGTATGATGTTACTTCTATGAATGTTTTCTGGGCAGACCTTTTGGTACTGGATAACCTGTTGATGTGCTCTTCCTTGGGGGAGATTATTTCTCCAGCTCTCGCATTCCTTAGTTGCCTGTAATGTTTTGTGTAGCGTTGAGGCTCATGGGTTTCTGTTCCACATTAGCATGTCTAGTGTTGTTAATGTCCAGCCCATTTTTAGGCAGTCCTGTTGATGAGACATTATGGGTGTAGCTTCTGACATTCCTAGAAGACACAATCTCACAGGAAACTCCCTACTTCCCTGGCTCTTACAATCTTTTCTGCCCCTCTTCCACATTGTTCCTTAGGTATACGAATTCTACCATAGATGTATCCCCTGGGACTGGGTTGAACAACTCTGAATTTTGATTGGTTGTGGTTTTCTGTAATCCTCTCCATCTATTTCAAAGAGAAGTTTTCTTGATGAGGGGTAAGAATTCTGCTTATCCTTGGGTCTAAGAACAAATATTTAAAATATAGTTAAAGATTATGTTGGTTGAGTAAAGTGGTAGTTGTAGATTCTCTCCCAAGATTCATGACTTCTCACGAATCTAGAGCCTACCAAATTCGAAGAGCACTTCCCAGCTTTGTGACGCTGGCCACAGTCATTGGACCACTGGCATCTTGCTTTCTGCTCCCATATAATTAGGCACAGTCAAGGTAATTCCATTGCAGAGTTATGAAAGTGAGATGAGTATACACATAAAGCCAGGACAGTGTGTGGACATAATACTTATGTGTGTCTTCTTTTTATGTCCTACTTTAAACATATTAATCCTCATTGCTCTTTCAATTTGAATGTACTCTCAGAAGAGTCCATACTTCTTCAATAATGAACTTCTGTGTCCCTCATGGCTGGAAATAATACTTTCATATGACACCCAGTGTCATGAACTCAATCAGAGTATGTCCTCTCTCTCTCTCTCTCTCTCTCTCTCTCTCTCTCTCTCTCTCTCTCTCTCTCTCTCTCTCTCTCTCTCCTGATCTATATAGAATGTGAAAGGCAACTCAATTATGCTTTATTGAATTCATTACAAATATCCTGAGTACTGACTATGTGCCAGGCACTGTACTAGGATCTGCTCAAACTGAGATTTAAAAGAAAAAAGTTCTGGAGGAGTCTCCAGTTAGAGTCTGACTGTTCTGTTCCAATTATCATAGACGATGAGGTGGAGCCTGGTTAAGGCTTGTGTACACTCAGCACTGAGTCAATAAGCAAACATTGAAATCATTTGGGCCTCACTGAATATTATAAAAAAACAGTGAGTAGATGTCTGTATGAAATACCATTGCATACAGTATTTAAAAAGATAATCATAACTCTCATCCCATAGAAAATAATTTGCACTTTGGAGGGTTTTGTAGCTTTTAAAATTCTAGATCAGGGCTCTTTTGCCCTCCTCTGAATTAGCACAGTTGGCTAAATGAGAGGAATTTGGCCATTCTTCCAAGAACCCAGTGAGGACCCAGAGCTTCTCCTAGATGCCCTTTTGTCCAACCAAAGGGAAGGCTTGGCAAGTGTCTATGCATCCTTGCCCTATAAGCTCTGCTGTGTCCCACAGCAGAAACACTACATTTTCTCTCATTCATCCAACACCTCTTTGGCTGATTCTTATCATGTATCTCCTGCTACAATAATGGGGGTACTAGGAGGCTCCATACATATGTTCCTCATCAGTGAGGTCCAGGAGTCAACAGGAAGGCTCTCTCACATGTGTGTGTGTGTGGTATGAGAGAGGGGGCTTCCCTAGGCCCTAGTATTTGACAATCCTTCAGGAATCTTTGTCCTAGGGATTGTAGGCTATAGACTTCACGATTTCCTTCTGAAGGCTCAGATGTCGTTTTACAAACAGACTCCTAGATGTGTCCTCAGAAATGCTGGAGTTCCCCCGGGGAACAGAGAGTGAGACTTGTGATTCTATTTTTAAATGTGACTGTACCTTTTGTTCCCTTCCCCAAGCACCATTGATTCTCATCATCTCTTCCTTGCCTGGTATGTGACTACACTCAGAGGCTGCCCTCCAGAAAGGACTGAGAGATTGGCAGGCTGGAGAGCTACCCCCGGGCTGAGCTGTCTTGGCCCCAGCTGAATCCTGCCACAGACTGCCCACCAGGGACAGTGTCTTTCTATGCTACACTTTCCAAGCCAGGAACCACCCCAAACAATTGGCCTGCCATAATATGACAGACTCCCCAGTCCAGGTGTCAGCTTCCTCTCCTTTCTCATGGTAACTCTAGGAGCTGGTATGGCCACAGAGCAGAGTCTGTCACTTGACTGGCATGAGGCAGAATTGCTCTCAGCAGCAAGCCTACCTGTCAAGTGCCTCTGGGATTAGGAGAACCCATTGCCAGCTCTCCCCTTTGGAAGAAATGATGGGTGGGCCTCTTGCCAAGAGGCAGTGCTCAAAGCCCTTCTGTGCATGTGCTTCTCAGGCCCCCCATTGGCTACTTAACTGTTTGGCTAGATCCCAGCTCTTTCAGCGGTGTTTCCAAACCCAACCCATCTTTAGTTTGACTGGATTGAACAGCCCCACCGTCAAATGCTATCAAATTCCCTTCATATATGAGGCAGGCTCTGGGCAGTTTGTTGGGTTGGGTCCATGCCTTTCCTGTACCCTAACTGCCAGTCTCTCCTCCACTAACACTTTCAATGATACAAGGCTGGTTTTGTCCTTTTGAAACAAAGCCCCTGTTCTGGGTGGATGTTCCAAGTCAGAAAGCCTGGTTGTGTTTATTCCAGACACTGGCTGAGCATTCACATGCTTTTTGTATTTGGTAAGTGACAGTATTTGCAAAAGCTGATTGCCACAGCAGGCTGAACAGAGACCAGACCAGAGAAAACATGTGTCAGGAACATATGCTGGAGGCTTTTCTACTTTGCTTGAAGGACTAACACGTCCTGCAGGAAGAAGTCATTATTTTACATGCACATAGATTATACTGGGGTGAAAAAAAAGGGCGTTGCCACTTTGTGACCTGAAACATTCATATCTCTCTATCTCTTCTCCCCTTATCATAGATCAGATGACCCCCCACAAACTCATCCAACCTCTCCACTCTGTCTGCCACAAGGGGACAAAAATCTCAGTTCTGGCTTGTTTTGAGAACTTAGTTACAAGTACACAAAGACAGTACCCTCTGCACTCTCAGGGTGGGAGTTGGGTAGGAGGGGTGGGGATGACCTTCTTTCTTTTCCCAAATCAACATGCCTTGGAAGGTGGTGTTATGGAGCTACGGCACTTCCCTTTAATTGCATTGTCTTTGACCCATAGCAGCCACAGTGATGTGGGCAATCTAGCATAGTTCTGGAACTACTTAGAACCTAACAATTCACTTCATGTATTTTCATGTAGCCACACACAAACAAAAATGAATCTGAAAGTGGATCTTGGGAAGCAGAACCAAATGGAACTCAGATTCCTGCATTTTAAGGAATTTTGCCTTTGTCATGGGTGGAAGTTCAAAAGAAGAGGGTGACGCACTTTGGGATGGAGTTGGCAAGAGCCTCTTGTGTCTTTCTGGAAGTTCAGAGGCTTCAGCAATAGCACAACCACCATTTAATTTTTTGCTTTCACTATGCACTGACTGTTTTACATGAGTTTCTCCAGCCACTTTCCTCATTCTTCAGAAAAAAAACATCTCTCACACAGCTCCCAGATACCTGCTTCTGCTGTTTCCTCTCTCTTAATGTAGACTCTCAAGATAGTACACATGGACACATGTTGAATGAATAAAGGAGCTGCTTCTTATTGGGTCCATACTCTTGTCTTTGAGGTTATGCAAAGCATGCACTGTCCCTCAGGAGACACCTCTACCTTAGTCTATAATTGAAAGTTAGGCAAGTTGCATTACTTACACAATATATAAAGTCAAGAAGTAGATAGAAGTCTTGAACACAAGATAACACAACCTTACAGCCTAGCATTTAACCTCTGTTGATACCAAGTCAATAGACATTAGATTCTCAGAGAACTTGGTCAAAAGTTCCATGTCTGGCACACTACTGTTGTCTCTTCTCTACAGATCCAGTCCTGCTTGTCCTCCAACAAGGCAGGCATCATTAACCCTGTTTCCTGCTTTGCTACAATTCACATTCTCTGGTTCTTACAGCTTGATCTCTGCCTACTTCCTCAATACACCTTCCCTTCACATCTTTAGTACTGAATTCCAAGTTGCTTGGTCAAGGAGCCATCCCTGGGCAATGAAAGCAGTGAAGTGGGATGGATCTTGCTACCAACCATAAGAATGACAACCTTTTTCCTTCCTGCTTGGTCCACCTCCTAATTCCTCACATCTGCAGTTGGGCTACCTGTGGCAAGAGTGTTCTTAACCACAGCCTCTGTGCTCTGTTGTCCTTCCTTGCTCTTGCTCTCTCCATATCTTTCTATTCCATGTCTGATGGTCCAGCCGTAGTTTCACTCTGCCTTGTCCCAAGCTGTCCCACTCCAGGATGTAGCCCCTTCAGATCTCTTCCACACCCTCCAATTAACCAGGACGAGTCCACTGTGTCTTGGACATAATAGAACATTGTCTTGTCCAGGGCCCCGTGAAGTCATCAAAGGCTCAGGCCATGGTGTTGTCAAGGTCACAGACTAGACACATCAGAGCTAAGACATGGGGCCAAACCCATGCGCGCTGTCTCACAGTTTCCCATTCCTCCCCAGTCTTCCTTTTTTTTTTACCCTTGATTTTCTTTCTTTGCTCTTTCACCCACCCACACCTTTTTAATTTAAGTTTTCACATCTGTTCTCTCTTAGCCCATTATTGCTGCAACATTTTGTATTATGTTGAATTTCCATTTCCATTTTAGACCACTTTTCTTACTTAAAAAATACATTTAAGCCCACTCTTAAATGTTTTTATATAACTTTTAAGATTGTGACAGTTCTTTCTAGCACCTTGCTTGCCTTCTCTTTTTTGCTTTCTTAACAGAAGCAACTATTTTCTGTCTCCCTGTAGATTTGCTCCCTCTACTCTCCATGTACTATA
This sequence comes from Mastomys coucha, assembly GCF_008632895.1. Taxonomy (NCBI): domain Eukaryota; kingdom Metazoa; phylum Chordata; class Mammalia; order Rodentia; family Muridae; genus Mastomys; species Mastomys coucha. Next base: position 47,235,856 of record NW_022196900.1, on the reverse strand, counting down.
ATGTCAGCTCTGTAATCTAGTAACCCATTCTTGTTTACTATTTGTGAAACCTGTGCCTTTAAAAATCAAACCAAGAGACTGGTGGTGTTAGATTCTTAATGTTTATTAGGCGAGAATGGAGAGGACGTTCCTTCTCTCTCCTCTTTCTCTCTCATTCTTTTATTGACTCACAGAATAAAAAGGAAGTGTGGAGAAAGAACGTGCATTATGTAAAAGAGACCCTTGCTCCATATGGTATTGCTGTGACATTTTACCTTTTTGTTTTTCTTCCCATAAGACCACCTGCAAAGAGCACTGCATTGAGAGTCAGATGTTCCCCCCTTGGGCCTTCCACACCTGACATGTATTGAACAGCTGGGATCCTTACTAGACTGTTGGATATGGAGACCCAAGTCACTAGAGAGAAAGCAATCCCAACACTGAAAAGTGTCTAGTGTTTCAGAAACATTTGAGCCATGCCTGCCAGGTATCAGGCTTGCTTGTCCTTCTCTTATGAAAAGCCTGTCATCTCATGATCTCCACCTAACAGAGAAGGCAGAGGAGGAAATGGAAGCTTGAATACTTAAAGCTTATTGAAGTACTTCCCCAAGCATACACAGCTAGCCAATAGCAGAGTCAGAATTGAGCCAGCTCCTGTAAGTATGTAAGACTATTTCAGGGAGATTTAACTGCAGAACATTCGCCATATGTTCAACTAAGATGAACGCAGTAGGCTCAAATCTTGAAGAGTCTAACCTCCATACTGTTGGACAATGGGGAATGGTCCATTCTCTCTGAGTTCTGCCAGCTACAATATTTTCAGACCTAGCCACTCAAAGTTGTACTGTTGTGATCATAATGCTAACAGTAACTATTTGTGATTATAACTGGCTGAAGTTTCTAAACTTTCATACTTTTAACTTGGTGCCTGGGTAATCTTTGGTTGTAGAGAACTGAGCTGTGAGAGGTTTCCCAGTATCATGACTTCTTCCCTCTGCACACTGATAAGACCACACCCTCTGCCTCCTCAGTCCTTCTCTACAGTCTTGGGAGCAAGACAACCAAAATTATATCCAGACATTTCCAAACATCCCCCGAAGGACAGAACTCTTCCCTAGCTGAAAACCAGTCCGTAAGACATTGTTGTCCAAATTATAAGCACCTGGCTTGAGACACTTCTGAATGTGGTCATGTTGTACACTCTTTTCTGGCACCCTGAAAGCTTAGGCAGAAATGTCGTTGCCCCTTGGGAGAAGATGTCATTGCTGAGCTCCTTGAAGCCAGGACTCTTGCTTTCAGAACTGTCCAGTGAGAACCATCAATACCTAGGATTCCCACATTCTCTCTTTCCTTATTCTTCTCTCATTTACAAATTAACCTTTGTAAAGGTAATTTTATTCCTATCTCTTACATCTTGTTCTCCATCACTCCTATCTAAGACAAATTATAAAGTTTAGTAATTTTCGATACTGTATAACTGTTCCCCTACTGGTCATTCCCTGACCCCAAGGGCAAAAAAAAAAAAAAAAAAGTGCAACCATTTTGGCATGAACTTGACTGGTAGAAAAACTCTTTAAACTTGTTCTAAATGTGGAAAGATTTTTTTTTTCAAGATCCATCTTTGTTATGTTTTCAGTAACTCAAAATGAATCGCACTGGTAGTAGCTGAGTGCTAGTGTTTATTGAGAACTCACTAGACGATGAGCTCTCTGTATGCTTTACAAATAGTCTTCTTCAGTACCACATTTAACACACTTATCTAGAGCTTCATCGCAGGCGTCAAGTTAAAGGTTTGCATGTCTAAGCATCGCAGATGTTCTGAAAGCTAGAACGATTTTCCCAAAGTCAGTACAACCAGAGCGAGGACTCAAGCCCTGATCATCAGTACATTATTACTACATCCGTTATTCCTGCCTGTCCTCCCCAATTTCAAAAGATTGAATCACACCTTTTCTAGTATATATTTCTCAGTGTAATTATGCAGCATATTTTGAGTATACTGTAGTCGAATGGAATTCTTTTAGGTTTGGGGAAAGTCACATTTGAGACACTCCTGTAACAGGAATGCAATTTGAATTTCATTCAGTCAGTCATGTTCACATGACTTTGCCACTCACTGCTAATTATGCTATTGGGACTCGTCCTATTTTAAGTAGTATCAATTGACTCTTGAGTTCTAAAACACCAAAGTACTTAAGAATGAGCACATTTTTCACCAGTAGCGGAATTTATTTATAAAGTATCTTCAAGAACGCAGTGGAGACAAATGGAATATAGGACCTTGAAAAGTACAGCAAGCCAGGAACCTAGGACTACACAGGTAAAGGGCCTAGGGGTAAACCAAAACTTTTATTTTACTAAAGGAACAAAGCAATAAACATATTGCTCTATACATAGATACTGGTGCATTGCTCTACCATTATCAGAGAAGTGTCTCCTTGCTGAAGATGGATTATTAACAAAGAGATCCACAACTGGACAAAGTGCAGAGAGCGCTCAGCCCTAAATGAATAATTTTTTAATCAATCTCCTCTCCTCAAGGCTCAGAGATCTATGCAGAAGAAGAGGTGGGGAGACTGCAAGAGACAGATACGACGAATGACTCTCAGGAAGCAACATCTTTCCCACACAATAGAACACATATGAACACACCGAGATTGTGACACCATCCACAAGACCTGCACAGGCTCAAACCAGACAAAATCCCAGCACTGAAAAGAGGAAGTGGACCCAAAGTCCAGCCCCTACCCAAGAAGCAATCTGTAATTGTTTCCTGATGGGGAAGGGAAAATTAGTTTTGTCCAATGAAGTTCACTTCGTATATTAAGCACATTCTAAGGTAGGCCCCATGCTCTGGAGTAGTTGACCAACACTAAACAAACTCCCATGGTGTGTGTGTGTGTGTGTGTGTGATTTTTGTTTTAACCTATGTTATTGCTGTTGTTTTCTTCTTGTCTACTTTGAAAGCATTTATTTATTTATTTATTTATTTATTTATTTATTTATTTTTTTATTTTAGGGAGGATAAAAGAAAGAACATAACGTTGGGTGAGTGAGAGGGTGGAGAAGATCTGAGAGGAGATTAGGAAAGGTGAAAGAATACAATCAAAATATATTATATAGCAAAAATGATTTATATAAAAAAATAATTTTTAAGTTAGCAAGCATAAATACAAGAATCTTTTACTATGTCTTAGATGAAGTCCCAAAAGAGAATTGTTATAAAATCAAGTCTTACGTATGGCATTAATTTTTGTTTTAAAAAATTGAATAAAACGAAGATATATTTTTTAGTCAGGTTGAAAGTCTTTTGTAAGGAAGGGGCCATGTTGCTGGCCATGCACAAAGGAAGGCTGTTGGAGAGCCAAAAGGGTTTGGGCCTAGTTCTTATCAGATCTCTGCTAAAACTTCTTCTTGCCTGTAATTCTCTGAGCTTTGATCTCACCATCTAGTCCAGTTTAAACCTGGTGTTCTGTTTGTTTAGATGAACACCCTTCTCCTCGGCCTAGGTACTGACAGTCACTAATGTCAAGTGTATGACTGCTTGGGCATCAGATACCACAAGCTTTTCTCTAGCAACTGTTCAGCTGTTCACACTTGAAGTGTAAAAGCTGTCCATTATTCCAATTTTTTTTCTGAAAGCATCCACTTTGTCTACTAAAATCTAAATTTCCAGAATCTTCCAATTACTTTTTCATGTATTTTGCTTTTAGCAACCTTACAGACTAGGTAGGTATTATGTCCATTTCACAGATGTAGAAATGAAGACAGATCAATTAAATGTCAGAGTCAGAGTCTAAGACCAGCTCTTCCAGAGCCTAAAAACTCTTTTCAACTCACCATGCCCTTCAGGGGCTTTTTGGAACACTCAGAGAGATTTCCAACTTAGAAAACCATAGATAGGGTCATGTTCACTACCTATGAATACCTCTTTCAGTGCTTATCCAATACTCAGATTTTTAAACCCAGAAAATCTAGATCTGTTGATTCATACCTGAACTTCAGGAATCAAAGAACTCTGAAATGATGTGCACCTTTTTGTGCAAGTCATGGGTTGCCACCCAGAGATTATCTTTCCTCAGTTTCTCAAAGGGGTCCCTGGTCCAGGAAAGGAAATAACATCTGTAGTAGGAGAAGATGTGGGAACCATGTGTTGTCACTGCCTATGTCTGGATCATCTGTTAGGAGACAGAAGTGGTGATGTCAGTTTTAATGAGAAGCCATCAACATCTGCACTTTTTCTGTCTTCCCTTTGCCTCACATGTCCACATGGACTCCTACCTGTCCCCTACCCGAACTGCCTTGCTTATGTAAAGAGCTCTCTTGCAAACAGAATTTCTCAGACTACAAGTGATAGGAGCTATGTTTTCTTGTGTGCTAACTGAAAAATGAGCCATGGGTGATTCAAGTTTTAAGACAGGTTACTGTCAACAGGATAGAGCCTTTTTGTGAAAGAAAACAGTTAGTGTGTTATCTGTTGTCTGAAGTCTACAGAGAACAAAAGACAATGGTAACATAACCCTGGGCAAAATGCTAATGGCTGCATAATTGACTTAGCAGATAATTATAAAACACAGTTCCACATTAAAACACAAAAGATGTAATGATTGCACTTTATAAACTAATTAATGAACACTAACTCAATTCAATAATTAATAATTCATTATTTAACTTCTAATTAAATAACCATCCTCTTCTCTGCAAACTTTGCTGGTGGTTTAATTACTCTTGGCTAAATATACAAGCAGGCGCTCCTTCTCTGTCAATTAACAAGTGAAATCACTGTAACTAGAAGAATGTGTGCGTTTAAATACAAGTGCCTCCCACCTGCAAAAGACATGAGCAAAGATCTCAAATGATTCAAGGTAAACTTGGGCTGAAGAACTGAGGAAGATGGTGGATTAGTGAGAGATGACTGGGGTATAGATCAGGTCCAGTGGCAAGGTGGAGGCCCATAATATCAGAGTAGATAAGAGTCGGTTCTCTGGGGGATCTATGGGCAGGAAACACTGGACACAGGTCCATCTGATCCAGCTCTGCATACACCATTAATTCTGTTTTCTGACATCATGTTGCTTTCTTGAAGTAGCCATCATGAGAGTTTAGTAGATGCATATTAAGCCATTTTCACATGCACTGCCTCCTCTTTTTCTCACTCCTCTATATGGGATGGATTATCTAGAGAAATGTACACAGGAAGAGGTTCACAAACTGGGGTCCTTCCCACTCCTCTCTTCCCTTCCCTTCCTCTTCTTTTCTCCCATCCTCCTTCCCTTTTCCTTTCCTAGATAGATAGATAGATAGATAGATAGATAGATAGATAGATAGATAGAGACAGAGATAGATATATATGCATATCTTGTGGGCATGATGATGTTTGCCTTTAATCCTAGCACTTAAGGGGACAGATGCTGATGGATCTCTTAGTTCAAGCTTAGCCTAGTCTACATAGCAAGTTTAAGACCAAGCAGGACAACATAGTAAGAACCTATATCAAAAGGGAAGTCTCAGAACACATTCTTCCTTGACAGTTATTGTAACCAACCCATCGGCAGTGTTCCTACTCTTTAATAAATTTTTACATTTTGATGAACAATTTTTTTTCTTGAGACAAGGTTTCATGAATACCAAGCTGGCCTCAAACTCCCTGTAAACGAGTGAGGTTCTTGAACCCCCAACCTTTTTGCCTTTACTTCTTGAGTGCTGGTATACAGGCATGTGCCACACAGCCTGTTTTATATGGCATGATGCTAACAATCAAACCTAGGGCTTCATGCATGCTACAAGGACTGTGTCAGCTAAGCCACATTCTTAGTCCTGTTTTCTGCTTTTAAAGTTTGTGTTTGTGTGTGCACATGGGCATGTGTGTGTATGTTGTGAATAACATTTATGTCTTTGATTCTTTTATGTTTATTGTAGGCAGAGAAAAATTATCACAGCCCACAGATCACATGATGTTTTGTGAGATGGCCAAGGAACAACAGATTGATCTAAGGGATGGTGTCCTTGCAGAAAGCCTTTTCCTATGGCAGGAAATGCTGGTGGGAGTATGGAGCACTCTGACATGCTGAAGTCATCAGTTGGTGGCATAGCATCAGATAGTAAGATATAACACATCTGCTGTTTCCCTTTCTCTTCTCTGTTGTGGTTTCCTAGAAGAGCTCATCTTACTTCACAATTACTAATAGTTTCCTCATTTTAAATATCATTTTTAGTCTATCCTATTATATTTTATTTTATATGTATGGGTATTTTGCTTGGGCATATGTCTGTACCCCATTTGTATGCAGTGCACATAGAAGCTAGAAGAGGGCATTAAGTTCCTGGGAACTGAGGTTAATGATAGTTGTTGGGAGTTCAATGAAACAACCAGTGTAGGATCTCAACCACCCCCAGGTACCATTCATATTACAGGATCAGCACTGTAGGTCAGGGGCAATTTAGCCAAAGGAAAATTAGTTGTAAGGTGAATGACTCAGCAGTGAGCTGGACATCTTCAGTTTCATGGTGTAACATCTACAAAAATTGATTAAAAGGAGTTCTCAGCTCATATAGTTGTTGCAAAAAATAAACGAAATCAAGCAACTCACTTCTCTATGTCATTTTTTTTAAAGTAAGGGATCATTAGTTGGCAGCCACTTAGGATTGCAAATGTATGAGAAGCAGATCAAGATGGACAAACTGGTCCATTATCAGGGATTGTCTGGGACATGGATCTCTCTCTGGCTCCCCTCTGACCAGTAACTGGCCATGGGCTTTATCATGACTACAGTGTTCAGTGCTGAGACCAGAATGTTTGGCTCCCGTGTCTCCCACATAGCTTTGGTGGCAAAGATTTGGCTCTTGCTCTTCAGGCCCCACACTAAATCACATCGAGTGATAAATTGCTGGGATGTGGAGGCAAGAGTGATGGAGGGGGTATACAGTCTGACCTGAGAGGTTTGCCTGAACTTTCAAGTAGCTCCCACAATAAATCCAGGACTGTCTCGTGGTGATTAGTTAGAGGAAACAGAAAGTGCAGGACAAAGCCAGGAAATGACCGTAGAGACTAAACACAGTGTATTTTATTTTAGGTCTTTTTCTCACTTAGAAGTGCTGCCAGGTTGTTTAAAGAGAATGAGTGCTATCAGGGAAGGATTTGGGGGATCTGCCAGGCTTTGACAACATGTGGTAAAAGATTTACAAAGCCTGGAATCAAAGGAGAGGGACGGACAGGAGGATGTGTACTCAGGAGATGCCGCAGGTGGGCTCGGGACTCATAGGCTTTTTATTGCCCCTCGGGGAGTTTTCTAGTAAGCCTGATGGACTCTGGGGCTTCAAGGGGAGCAGACAAGCTTGATTCTGTGAATTTCAGAAGGCTGAGGGAAGGGTAGGAAGTACTAGGAACCCATGGGAGTTACCCAAGGAAAGTATTAGAGCGGGGCACAAAATCAGGGCTAATGAGATTTGGGGCACAGTCTTACTCTCACTTTTGGACAGATAGAAATTGGGGAGATATTTGAGAAAAACAGATAAGACAATAATTTAAAACCATTCACAGGAAACGGAGCAGAAGAAAGGTAAAATGTATTGAGCCTATCATTCTGTCTGGGTACTGGATTGCCCTTCAACACTAACCAATGACCACCGTAACATGACAGAGAAAACAACTCAATATTAAGTCTGGTTACATTCACCATGTGTGTTGCAAGAAGAGAATGAATTTAGCATCCAAGACCCTCTGACTCCAAAGCCTTCTGTTGAACTGCTCAGAAGAGCCAGGCAGAGAGAGTTGAATGCCAGCTGAAGAAAACCTGCTTCTCTCAGCTTCTTCAGACAACTGCCTTGCCACATATCTTAGGAATGCTGTAAGATTTCCTGGTGTGTGTGCTCAGAAGTCTCCTATACAGATTCCCAGCATCCCAAGGATAAATCCCAAGGATGTCTGGCTTACCAAACAGGAGATTATTTATATTCTCACATTTGTTGAAAACTGTCTACAGGTTTCTCTGTTTATTATATAGCTGGATTGACCTAAACCTGTTTATATTTAATGAGATAATTAATTGATATGTACTGTCTTGGATTTCTCTTAGATTTCATCTTACTGTCCCCCACCTTCAGTTACAGTTCATCATAGGGAATGACACAGAAGGGACTCAAGGTTGGAACCTGGGGGCAAAGGTCATGAAGGAGTACTGCTTACTAACTTGCTTGATCTGCTTTCTTATACAACCCAGTACCACCTGCCCAAGATTGGAATCATTCACAGTGAGATGTGCCCTCCCACATCCATCATTAATCAAAGAAATGCTGCCACAGACTCATCCATAGATCAATCTGATGGCATTTTCTTAGTTGAGGTTCCTTCCTTGTAGATGACCTGAACTTGTGTCAAGTTAACAACAGCAAAACAAACAGACATACAAAGGAATTATTCTGGAACAATTTAATTGTTCTACTAAAGAGACCATGTGACTTGGGCCATAGACTTTAAAATATGACAAAATAGCTAATAATTGCTTCAATTTATAGAGTGCTTAATTGATGGTGGAACTGTGAGAAGCATTTTATGATCACTAGTCTTGCTTAATTGCAAGTTGCGGGACATGTAGGCAAAGTACAAGCCTGAATGTCTTCAAAGGGAGCCTGGGCCTTCCTTTAACTCATTGAAGCTCTCACTAGGGCTGAGTAGCTGGCTGCATAGATACCTTTATTGTATAGTAAAAGAAGAGACCATAATGATTTCCTGCTGTGGCCAAAAAAGAATCTACAGCTTGGCTAACGTCTTCTGGGGGGAAAGTGGCAGGTTGGGTGTTGAGAACAAATTTTTCTGAACAGATAATGATCTTTTTACTAGTACATTCTATTCCTTGAGGGTTCCAGTGAGGTTTTAATGGTATGCTACTGTATCTTTTATTAAAGAGAAGGGAAGTAGTCTGGATTGTTTCCTTTAGTAGTTTCAAAGTCATGGGTCTTAAAATTAAGATTTCATCAAATTAAGTCCCTTGTGAGCTGAGTTTTGTACACAGTGAGAAGCAGAGATCTAGTCTTGGTCTTCCATATGAGACTGTCCAGTTTCTCCAGCAACACTTTTGAAAAAGACTTTTTCCTAGAAAGTGTTTGCCACTGTGTTAAAGAGTCAGTTGGTTGTTGCTGCATGGGCTGACTGGTTCTGGTTGTTCTATAACATTGGTCTATGTGTCATAGTTATTATTGTTATTATTACTATCAGTGATAAAGTAATGTTCACCTAGTTGTCTACAACCAAAGGGTTATAGTTGCCTTTTGTTCCATCATTATGTCTTTCCTGTTTAATTTGTAAATTAAATTATAGTGTCTACTGTGGCCAATATTCTTGTTTTGGGTGCTGAACATAGAATATTAGCTTCAATTTATTCATTTACTACTCATTTATTCACCAAATACTTATCAAGTGACCAAGTGTTAGGAACAGAGAGAGTGATTAAAATTCTTGCCCTCAAGGTTAATACATTCTAGTGTAGCACTTTCAAACAGCAGGACACAATTCATTAGTGAGACATAAAATTAATTTAGTGGGTCATGACAAGCATTAAGGAAATAAAACGAAATAGAAAAATACCAAAGTGAACTTCGTGTACTCTTTTACAAGATTATGGAAATGTGGCAAATATCCTGGGTTGCAGAATAAAATATAGGGGTTGTTTTGTTTTGTTTTGTTTACTTTACAAAAGGCTAAGATCAAAAAGCATTGAGCATGAGCATCACTGGCCTTGTGGTCTAGGAAGTGGGCACATGAGAACAGATGCTTGTATAAGAAGATGACCAGATGGCTGGGTTACAGGGTTTTCTTTTCCCTTCAGGTGTTGCTCAGTGTGTCAACAGATGTCCATAGCCTGAAAAGTACTTGAAAGCACAGTCCAGAATCTCTCTGGGCATCAGTGCATCATGGTTTATGAGTAGACCTCTTTCTTGGTCTTCAAACCTTCTCCCTCCCCTATTCTTAGGGCTCACATTAGAGACTCATTCTTGCTTAAAGATGGAAGCATAAACAGCATGCACATGTATTCTCACATTCCCTCTCCATTTGTAGACACAAAATCTTTCCTTATCAATGAGTCCATGGGTTCTAATCATGGGATCACATGACCAATGTCACAGATAGATTAGGTGGGAACTAATGAGGGTAACTAAGCTATCAGGCTTGGCAACCTTCTCAGAAACCTAGCAGTGGTCTGCTTGCTGATGGCTCCCAAAGCCAGGCACATCAACTCCTGTGCCAATCATAGGCTCAGTATAGTTCACTTTTCCTTTGCTCTTCCCTTGCTCCTATGTGTGATTCAGGATGTGAACAGCTACTGTTTATTTTTCCTAAGTCCTTTTTCAAGCTCCTCACAAATCTCTAGCCACGTTTGTGCTTAGAAAGGTTTTGCCTCACATTCTCCAGATTTTCAACTGAATCCAGACGTCACAGTCCCAATCTGTTTAGGTTTGTTTTCCTTAAAGTAATCTTCCAACGAGCTTTGAAGCAAGCACCATAGAATGATAGATGAGAGGAGCTTACACCTCTTTGAAGGACTGCAATCCTACTCTGCGTGCCTGGAACCCATGCCAAGCAGCTCTAAATTGATTTACAGAGACAACTGGGAAACCAGGAGAGTGCTCCCTTGGAAATGTCACTAATTAAAGGCTGGATTCACCAACTTGGTCTTGTTTTTACTTTCTTAAGAACTACACTCCAGCACAGAAGTTCTGTGGCTCTGGGTGCCCACTGGACTTTACCGCATTGGAAACCAGAATTCCTCAACAGAGAGGCAGACATTCCCTAGAGGTATCCCTTTTTGAACCATTTGCCTGCCTCTACTGGAGGCAGGACAAGAGGAACAACTATTTTTCTTCCCAGTTTGTTTTGGAGAGACAGCTGCTTCCTGGACATTTGGCTAAGTCTTCTCTAAACTTGAAGAAAATCACTAACAACAAGAACTGAGCATATAAATAAAAAAGTAGGTGCCCGAAGGCTAAACCGATTGTGCAGGTTTTCTTAAATAGGCATTGTCCATCTAGCAAGATGGGAGAAGGGTACTTGACATAGTTCAAGATCCGTGAGGGTCTTCAAGACAATGGAATGAATTAAACCTTTCTGCTTCCAAAGGAAATGTGGTGCTCATAGATGAAAGACTACAAAAATTGAATAATCTCCAAAAGTAGTAATTGCTACCCAGGTAATTATTAACAATAACCAAGGCTGCCAATTTTCTTCCCTTTTCTCTGTTACCTCCTGCCTACTTCAATGAGAGTTCCCTTTTTTGTTTCCATGGAAACGCAGAATAGTTGACACGAAATGTTTCTTAAAAGCAACCATGGGAAACCCATCCTTTGTGTATTAATCTTATTAACTGCATTCTACTGCACCGCTTTGATATCACATCAGATGGATCATGTCAAATTTTTGCCCCCATGGATTTTGCCCTCATGTCAGTTCTATTTTAAAGACAGAGAGTAGTAGGTGTGCTGTGAGACTTGGTGTGTTGTAGTCTTCAAAACTGAGTGGACAGATTTTTTTTTCACCCTGCTTAATATATAAATGGTAATAGGAACCCAGTGTCATTTCTTGTCTATTAGCAATAAAAGTAGTAATTCCCAATTAAACCTAATTTCAAGTTCTCCTTTCATGCCATTCCTGCGGTTGACTCAGGATCTCTACCATATACATCTATGCCCATAGGTCTTTTGCTGATCTTCCAGAATCAAATCAATTAATGAAAGCAAACCTGTCTAGAATAATGCCTGGCATATACTACAGATTTCAACACATGCATCTTTGTCCTCAGAGGGTCTGTAATGTGATCATTCTTATTAGCAAATAGATAGCTATTGAAGACAATGTTTGCCATTCAAGCCAAGATAATAGCAGAGGACTGGGTTTGTTTGACTACATTTGTTAGAAAAGGTCAGCTCATTTTTTCCATCAAGCTTTTGGATGAAGATTCCAGAATGGAAGTGGTGATAGAAAATCAGCAAAGGCATAATCTTCATAAATACAGTGTATTGATCAGGACCTGTTGGTGAATACAGACTGAGCATGTGGATAACGAACCCTACTGCATGGTCTTCAGAAACAGGGGATTGAGTACATTGATTACAGGACTCTGACCCCAAGCTGACTGCTTGCCCCACTAATAAGATATAAAATGTGGGCACTGTGCATCTGAGCCTTAACTCCCTCATCTATAAACTGTGTAGTAAAGAACTCATCATGGAGGGCTGTGGTAGAGATTTTAGTGTCTATAAATTGCCATTGCAGATAGAACTAGCTTTCATTCTTTGTCAAAGGTGTTTCTTTTTGCATCAGACACAAAACCATTACAGAAATCAATTGATCAAAATGCAGAGAATCATATGGTTCCCAGCCCCAAATAATATAGCACCACCCCCTCACATAAGGCTCAGGGATTGTCATGGAAAAGCAAACTGAAAGATGGTATGAACGAGAGGACCAGGAAGGCTGCTTCAAGATTGTGTCTCCTAGAAATGACAGTAAATCTATATTCATGATACTCCATCTATATAGCTGAATAAATAAGACCTGAACAATGACAAAACCCATGAATGTGCTAACATGGTGCTGATGTGGAAAGAGGAAATCTCATGTAGCCCCACCCCTAGATGGATAACTACAGGAAACTAATGCATGCTGAGAAGGAAAATTAGTCTTCCCCAAGGACATGTCCCCTAATTAGTCATCCAATACCAACCAGTCAGTCCTGAAATCATACACACACAAGATACACATGTGTATGGACTCAGCAGGTTGTATATCTACTGTTTGTGTGTGTGTGTGTGTGTGTGTTGTATATATACTGTTTGTGTGTGTGTGTGTATGTATGTGTGTATGTGTGTTTGTGTGTCAATAATAACTAAAGAAGAGGCCATGATTTTGATTGGTGATGATGGGGAATATAGAAGGGCAAGTTATGTAATTAAAGTTTAATTGTAAAGAATTACAAAAAGTAAAAGTATTTGGATGAAGAGAAATGCTGCTGTATACTATAGACTGTACATTTTTGGTCTTATTATCACCCTTTGTCTTCGACTTTGTGATATATTTGGTGGGTATTATGGTGGGTGATGTGCAGAAGAAAGAATGTACATCCTTAGAGGAAGAAAGGTATGGGTAGTATTTGGAAGGGGCACCTGCTGGTACTTGGCAGGAGAGGTACCTTCAAAGTCGTAAGCCTGGAGAAGTGACGATTTATCAGGATTGGGCTGTAGATGGATTAAAACAAATCAGGAGTTCCAGGGGAGAAATGGAAGAAGAGGTGAGGTAAGCTCATGTGCTTACAGTCTGGGCAATGGCATAAGGAGGTGAACGGTGGTTGGTTCATCCAACCGAGGCAGTGTTGATTCATGCTGAGGAGTTACTCTGCCCCAGTTCTGGCAAGAGTAAAATGAGTTGATGCTAGCACATGGAGAGTGGGTGTGTTCTTGTGCTAATAATAATGTAATGAAAATATCAGATATAGAGTAAGTGAGTGGCTATTCAAAGTGGCCCAACACATGAGAGAAAATTTTAAAACAAACAAAAACAGTACAATAGGGATTCATAGAGCTTTCCAGATAGGACAGTGGTTCTCAACCTGTCATGACTCATTTGGGGGGGTGTAGTCAAATAACCCTTTACAGATGTCACCTAAGACCATCAGAAAACACAGACATTTACACTGCAATTCAGACTAGTAGCAAAATCACAGTTATAAAGGAACAATGAAAATAATCTTATGGTTGGGGATATCCACAACATGTTGAACTGTATTAAAGGGTCTCAGCATTAGAAGGTTGAGAGCCACTGATATAGGAGAGGATGCTAGATTCAGAAATCCCTTTGACATTCAGGTATGGTTTTGTGTGAACCTGTGTTGCTCCAGCTGTTAGCGAATAGCTTTTGCCTGACAGAAAATACTCCAGAGCTACAAACCCATAACATTCAGTTGGTGCAGTGGCTTTGGAAATTGCAGGGAGTTAGTAAAGTTCTCAGTAAATGAGCGTTGCTGATATGGGCACAGCATATGGAAGAAGTAAAGTTTCCTCTGGGTGAGGCTCTGCAGGATGGCCTAGCCTTCCTCCAATCTGAATATGAATGTTGATAGTGTGTGCAGAGAAATGCCTACCACTAGCTTTCTTGTCTGGGCTATATATAGCCCAGAGACTGCTCCCCACAGAAGTGACTCGGCTGAGATTTGATAAACTTTCCTGCTTGCTATATGAATAACAGCTGTATGTATAGCCCAGACTCTCTGTTCAATTGCTATACAATAACCCTTCCTCCATGTTCAATTGTGTGCAATCACCCTGCATCCTTGTCCACCTGTATGTAATAACCCCATCTCCCTGTTCAATTGTATATAATAACCCTGCCTCCTTGTCCGCCTGTAGGTAATAACCCTGCCTCCTTGTCCGCCTGTGTGTGATAACCCTGCCTCCTTGTCCACCTGTATGTAATAAACCTGCCTCCTTGTCTGCCTGTATGTAATAACCCTGCCTCCTTGTCCGCCTGTGTGTAATAACCCTGCCTCCTTGTCCGCCTGTATGTGATAACCCTGCCTCCTTGTCCGCCTGTATGTGATAACCCTGCCTCCTTGTCCGCCTGTATGTGATAACCCTGCCTCCTTGTCTGCCTGTGTGTGATAACCCTGCCTCCTTGTCCGCCTGTATGTGATAACCCTGCCTCCTTGTCCACCTGTATGTGATAACCCTGACTCCTTGTCCACCTGTATGTGATAACCCTGCCTCCTTGTCCGCCTGTATGTGATAACCCTGACTCCTGTTCAAATGTATCTTATAAACATGCTGAGCTCCCAAGGTGCTGCAGTTTCTCCATCAAAGAGACCAGTCCACCCAATCCCAGCTTGTCTGTGTGTCTGTGTGTCAGTGTGTCTGTCTTTTCTTCATTTCTTCACTTTACTAGTCAGGGTGACAGGACATAGGCAATGTGGGGTTGAAGAGAAAGACTGTTTGTAGTGTAGTTCCTTCCCATATGTTTTATTTTCATTTGCCCCTTGATGAATTACAAATCATACGTTCACCCATCACATACATTCAAATACTTCAAGATCACCTACTGTATTCATGCCATATAAGCTCACGCATACACACACACACACACACACACACACACACACACACAGACATCTGAATTCAAGACCAATACACCAAAAATGACATCTTCATGTTAACTGAATATAGCCATCTCCATTTTAAAAGACTTATTTTTATTTAGTGTGTGTGTGTGTGTGTGTGTGTGTGTGTGTGTGTGTAACCAGAAGGATGACTAGCAATTGGAATTGCTGCATTAGTTGATGAAGTGATGAAGTATATATGGATTTAACTGTGTGTGTACTGGGTGTGTTTATGTACCTGACCTGACATAAATTCTTATAGAAATCTTAATGTATGAAGAAGGAAACAATCACCACAACTCACAAACTAGGCTCACTTGAAAACAAATGGATTATGTACACAAAACCACATCTGTTTATATGTACCTTTCAATGAATGAAATAAGTTAAAAAATGGAAATTGTAGGACTAGAGGGATGGCCTAGTGCTTAAGGGAACATGGTGTTCTTCCAACAGATTCAAAGTTGGTTTCCAACACCCACACCAGGCAACTCATAACTGCCTATAACTAAAGTTCCATGGGACCCAACACCTCTGTTCTCCTTGGGTAACTGTACATGTGTAACATGCACACACACACACACACACACACACACACACACACACACACACACAAATAAATAAATATAAAACAACTCTTCTAAACCAGAAATGGTTCTACTCAGTTAATGTGAAGATGTCCATTTTCTATACACATACACCTACCCCCCCCCACACACACACGTGTGTGTGTGCTTATATGGCATGAATACAGTATGTGATCTTGAAGTATTTGAATGTATGTTATGGGTGAACTTATGATTTGTAATTCATCAAGGGGTAAATAAAAATAAAAGGAATGGGAAGGAACCACATTAGAAACAGTCTTTCTCTTGAACCCCACATGGCCTATGTCCTGTCACCCTGACTAGGAAAGTGTAGGAATGAAGAAAAGACAGACACACTGACACACAGACAAGCTGGCATCTGGTAGACTTGGCAGTCTCATGATTTGTAATTCCTCAGGGGCAAATAAAAACAGAATGAGTGGGAAGGAACTATGTGAAAACAATCCTTCATATCTTTTAAAGTTGTATTTTATTTTTAGTTATGTGTATGTGTATGTGTGTGTACGCATATGTGTGTATGTGTGTGTGTGAGAGAGAGACTGAGACAGAGAAAGAGAGAGAGAGAGAGAGAGAAAGAAAGAGAGAAAGAGAGAGAGAGAGAGAGAGAGAGAGAGAGAGAGAGAGAGAGAGAGAGCATGGGGTTTTTGGTGCCCATGGACACCAGAAAAAAGGGGTCAGATCCCCCAGGAGCTGAAGTTGCAGGTGGTTGCAAGTCACCAGACAGGGGTGCTGGGAACCACACTATGTCTTTGCAATGACCAGAAGACACTCTAAAACCCTAGGCCATCTCTCCATGCCAAACCTTTCATATATTCTTACTTTAATTTGAATTTAATAGGCTCAACCTTCAACTTCAACATTTTTATTTACCATCCAGGGATTTTAAGCTAAAGATACAAGTTTTAATGAATCTACTTTGTAATACAGAGGAAATAAGACTGTCTCTGAAAGTCAATATCCTTAGATTTTTGCTGTTGCTGCTGTTGTTTTAATAAGAACTTGAAGGACACGATCCTCTCAGCTTCCGAGTGACAGAGGGGGTTCAGAGTCCTCCTCTGCCCCTTCCCTGCAA
>NW_022196900.1:47206960-47209794 GCF_008632895.1 Mastomys coucha | reverse complement strand
AAAAAAAAAAAAAAAAAAAAAAAAAAAAGAACTTGAGTAAGTCATCCTCTTTTTAATACTTGTGGGTTCCCCACCCCCATGTATAGTCAGCATTCCACAACTATAATAAAAATACCTAAAATAATTAACTTTTAAGAGTAATGAGTGATTTGGCTCACAGGTCTGAAGCTCATGGTGCATTGTCAATTGGCTCCATAGCTTTGGGCTTATGATGAAATAGCATAGCCTTGTGGGAACACGTGCTGAAACAAACCACTTACATAGGAAACAAAAATTCCCTTAAAGTGAACACCCCTAGAAAAATCTTGCAAGGCCCCATCTTCCAAATTTTCCATCATCTTTCAATGTGACTCCTGTAGGCCAAGACTTAACACATGGATTGGTAGGGGACATTCAGATTCTAAATTGTCATGAATCCCTACCTCAACCGAGGAGGAGAAGGAATGGCTGCAGTCACCAATGTAAAGAGCTGGAGTGTAGTGGGTCTTCAAACCTGTTATGGTAATTGTTACCATCACCTGTGATTTACTTTTTATATTTATAACATTTTTGCTTTTGAGACAGGTCTCATGGTGTAACTATGACTGGTCTAAAATTCTCTGTGTAGATCAGGCTAGCTTCAAATTCACAAAGATCCACCTGCTTCTGCCTCCAAGTGCTAGGATTAAGGGATTGCGCCACATACCCCAGTGTTCATAACTTTTAAACTACAGAAGTATCATTTTTAAAGTAATAAAACAGAGATAAATGAGTATGGGGAAAAGGGATAAAATAAGGGAGAAGAGGAGGAGTAGTAAGAAGAAGTAGAAGAGGAAGATGATGAAACAAAACACAGGAAGGGATGAACGTTCTTCTATACCTCTACCTAGTGGTGGCCAGACCAGTTTTTAACTTCTTTCTTTCAAGTTCTTTTTCTTCTTTCCTTCCTTCCTTCCTTCCTTCCTTCCTTCCTTCCTTCCTTCCTTCCTTTCTTCCTTCTCTTTTCTTTTCTTTTCTTTCTGTTTTTGTTTTTGTTTTTTGGAAAAAGATCTCACCATGTAGCCTTGGCTGGCCTGAAACTCCTTGTGATCCACCTGCCTCTGTCTCTCAAAGTACTAGTAGTTAAGGTGTGTGTCCTGATAGCCTGCTGTACTTTTTAAGATACCTTAAAATTTTTACCTTGTGGAAATTTCTCTCTAGACATATATAAAACACAGATGCTAAACAGACAGACAGATAGATTGGAGGGCACATTTTATAAAATAAAATTATACCCTTATTTTGCACAGTTAGGTATAATAAGAATGCATAATAGAATTCCCTTCTCATTATAGTCCCAATATTTGAAATTGGAGCTTATCAGATGAGAAACTGACTCAGGTTCCTTCATTCTTCCTTTTATATCCGTCTGACCTTTCTGATTACCTGCACCTGCTGGTGTTCAGTTCAGCCCAGATGCAGAAACAATAGTTGCATATAAACCATATTCAGATAGGCCTTCCACATTTAGAGTATTATGGATTAAGATGTTTGGGAAAATGCATCTGAATACATCTGTGTTGATGTATACAGATGTTTCCTTGTCTTTATTCGCACACAACTGTTTACAAATCATGTACATTGTAATTAAGTAATTGAAGGATATACATAGATTGCATGCAAATACATTAAATCATGTTTTATATAGGGGACTTAAGCATCCTAGAGTTTTGTATCTGAAAGTTGAAATGTGCAAGTGGAATAACCCTGGAACCAATTCCCCAGGCCCAACAGATGACTGTGTGTATAAATAAGGGACAATTACTCACAGATGGAGGATTCCCCAGCAAAGTAAGGGCATGTACTTTCCCTCACCAGCTGACATTCTCATGATCTAGGAACTGAATAAAGGCTCTTCTTAGTGTAACAGTATGAAGGAGTAAAGGAATAACTTAATGACTCCTCCACAGTTTAGAGCAGGGACTAACATGGAGCCTGGAGTAGCAAGCTTATCCACAAGGGTGTAGTGCACTTGGGAAGAAGATGGGACCAAGTGCTACCCATCCTCCTACCTATGGATGTGTTTCAGGGGATCTGTTTCATGATCCAGTATAGGAGTCAGAAGCCATGGAACTGGGCTGTTCAGGTGTCTATCCAGTGAAGAAAAAGAGGGATGGAGACACAGAACTGCCAAAGGAGACAATGGTAGACATGATCTCCCTTCCCTAGTAGAGTTGTGGGGTTAGATTACCCATTCATAAAGACCACTGGTAGCAGAATTGGTAGCTTGGATGCATCATTATCTGCAACTAGAAACTCACCCTTTTCTCGTTCCCAGAATTTCCAGAGATGAAGACTCATACCTAAGCAAGAGAGAAAGGAGGCAGGGAGATCGAGGGAATTGCCCTGGGCCAGCTAGCTCTACAGGTCTCTGAAGATCCTGACCAGCCTGTGCTACAGAAGAGGTTTTCAGTAACTCAAGGACTGGATTTTTCAACCTGAGCTGAACTAATTCTTTCTAAAATAAGTTTTAAACAAATATGTCCCTAAGAATCTCTGATATAACTCCCAAGAAGAGTGATTAGTGCAATATAAAAACCACATCATGTTCTAGTCCACATTGCATTCAGACTTTTCAATAAAGTGCATACTTTACAACTAGATGAATTTATATGTGCATATATCCACACATATATACAGTTATATAAAGATAAGTGTTTTAGCCTAAGCCGGGAGCAGCCAGCTGGGAGGCACAGGCCCCATGAATCTCAGGGGTCTTGCAGGGCATCAGGGACAGGAAAAGCCCTAGTCAGAGTCACTAAGAACATCTAATACCAAAAATCAAGAGATGGTGAAAGGCAAACGCAAGAATCCTA
>NW_022196900.1:47189677-47202177 GCF_008632895.1 Mastomys coucha | reverse complement strand
ATTATTTCTTTATAATAACTAATAGGCTGGTGTGGTAGGAAAAAGAATTTTTTTGAATATCAGATTCTTGAAAGAGAGAGAAACCCATGCCGCTTCTTATCCCCCATGTGAAGCTGTTTTCAAGTTTGTCTCATTCAGAAACCTTCCCTTTTCATCAACCCAGTTTCGGTTATGAAATCCCCAGGGAAGAAAAATGGTGCCTTCACAGCTCATTGTTGGACTTTTTAATAGAAGCATGTCTGGTTTGTTTTGTTATAATCCCTTATTCTTTGGGATTTAATGAGACAAGATACTGTATTTTGAAATGAATGCATACACAAAACCAAGTTGATTGCTTATGGAGATAAATCCTTTATAAAACTCCAGCTCTACAAATTTGAATCTAATAATGGCTTTAACTAAATCTGAACATGGTGAAATCCACTAATAGAGACCACCCCATAGTTCAATAACGGAAGAAAATAGAAAAGAGTCCTTTAGGCAGGTGGTCTTGTGTACAAATTCATAGTAGTTCATATTCAATTATTCCCTGGCAGGATTGGTGGCAATCGACAGTGAGCTCTATTCTTTTTCCTCTTTAAGTAATGTCACAGCTTTCTTCCTCCACCCACAGACTGATTCTTAGTTGCATAGTTATGAGCCCAGCTTCCCTGAAAAAGGCCAAATAACACAACAGGCATGTGCTCAGCTGAGCTCTAGTCAGCAAAAATGTCCTAGCCTTCTCTAGTGTTAGCCCAGTCACAGGAAACACTCAAAGAGAAGGAGCTAAGGATGTTGGGAACAAAGCTGTGGGACAGAAGGAGGCTACCTGAGACGCATCCATGTTCCTTTCTCATCTTTTGGCTGCTTGGTGGAGACACCTGTTTTGAAGGCATATGCATCCAAATCTATTTTATACATATTTTATATTAATGTACAGAAAAGAAAATACCAAAGCTGAGAAAATCTTTTTCAGAGCAGGAAAATAAAATAACCCTAAATCCTGGCTCCTCACTCAGCTCAGCCATGGCTTGTCTGTGTATGTTTTCATCCCACAGTTTTACATAGACATAGAGACTCACACACAGTTGAACTCATTAAGGGTAGTTTTATCCTACCCACTTTCATTAAACATTTCATATCACTCTACAACCATTAACTAGATAACAGTACTAGGAGCTGATAAGCTTTCTCCCATATCTGGACCACTGCATGTTTTTACAAACAAAGTTTTATTGAAACACAGTAGTGTCCCTCCATTTCTGTGTTGCCTTGGGATGCTTTCAAGTGACAACAGCTGAGCTGGCAGTTATGACAGGAGCCCTGTAGTCTGTAAAGCCTAAAATGGTTATTGCCCAACTCTAGTTACCCAGAAGGCTCTCACTTACATTTCATCATGTGTGTACTTTAAAAGGTTTATGGGCGGTGGTGGCACATGCCTTTAATCCCAGCACTTGGGAGGCAGTGGCAGGCCGATTTCTGAGTTCGAGGTCAGCCTGGTCTACAGAGTGAGTTCCAGGACAGCCAGGGCTACAAAGAGAAACCCTGTCTCAAAAATAAAATAAAATAAAATAAAATAAAATAAAATAAAATAAAATAATAAAATAAAATAAAAAAATAAAATAAAAGGTTTTTAGCCATGATCTTTTTCCCCTTAACTGTGTCTCCAACACATGTATTTCTCTCTTTTTTATTTATATCAAAGCCATATTCCATCATTTAGTTCAAAATCAGAGCCTTAAGGTGACAAAATAACCTATGCAGGTCTAGTCTTGTTCCTGCTACTTACACACTCCATACTCTTTATAAGAGCCAGTCAGTGGAGCTCTCCATCCCATTTCCTTATGTGTGTGTGGGTGGGAGAACTGTGAGAAAAGACAATCAGTGTGTTTACTGTAGTTCCTAGATGCAGCCATCATTAATATCAGACCAAACAATAATATTCAGTAACTGTCACTTTAGTGTATATAAGGTTAAAATATTTTAAATAAGAACCATCATCCACCATTTTACAGTAAGAAAAAGAGTGTCACGGAAATATAATCTACTTGTCCCAGATCACACAATGAGCACCAGCACGAATAAGCCACCATAGGTCTATCTGCCCCCACCTTCACTTTCTAGCATTCAGCCCATCAGCATCCTAAACTGGAGAACCCAAAATCTTCTCTTCTACTACTTGACAAAATTTCCACTCATGGCTAGAAAAAAAGAGATGGAAAATGGGCCCTTTGTGGACGTGATCTCCCAGTCATGGGTGCTGACTGCTTTCCCATGTCTCCTGGATCTCCCTGATAACCATCCTCTGTGACTTTAGCTCAGGAAGTGGAAGGCAATAGACAGGAGGTCAGCCCTGTAATTCTGTAACTGCTCAAGCACTCTCTGCTTAGTGAAAAGCCATGATGACAGCAGGCATCCTTTCTGTGATGAGTAATTGCCCCATCACACAAATCTACTTAGACCACATCCTTCTGGGTGCAACCACCAGTTGATTTAAGATGTAAACCTTGTGTAGATCATTGCCAGAGGGTCGAAATATGAAGTTTACCTAGACTTTTCTTTTCTGAACCATTTATTATAAATCATTAGTTACTGTGAGTTGCTAACTATATATCATGTAATTCCTACCCGGGTTCAGATGATGAAAGAATTCTCTGTACTTGTCCAACAAAAATGTACCATTTTTTCCAGGAATAAAATTACTAGTTTTTAAAATCCCAGCTTGCAATATTTGTGTGGAGAAACTCATGCCCAAGGACACTCCATTAGCTGGGAACTGCAAGTGTGGTTTTTAACTCAAGAACCATGAGTCTTTAGGGATGTTTATGAACATGGATAACAAATTCCTTACCTACTATTCAGGCTTTCAGGCTGTAAGAGGAAGGGGGAGACAGGCAAAGAGCAGAGCATCCTCCTGTTCCAAACCATCCATTAAACACTTTGTGGCAACTTAATTCTCCTGACAACCCCTATGGGTAATTTTTATCATCTTCATTCTACAGATGAAAAACTATAGCTCACTGTCTCATGCCACAAACCAATAGAACCACAATCCACAGTGATTCTATAATTAACCTTCCCAAAATCTCAGATCATCACATAGGGAGGCCCATAACCCCAAATGGCTTATTCGCGGCTTCTTTTGGTGGCTTTTTTAGAAGTAGGGTAGTTAAGGTTGCCCATCATCATGGCTGCCCCCCTCCCAATTATTGAGGAGGAAAGCTGCTATGTGTAGCGAGCATTTTCATCTTGGCCACCAACAAAGATCAAACACATAAAGTCTGAAGACCCCTGGGGTAGGAGAAGCAGAACGGTTCTCTTTTGCCCTGAGCGTTCTGCCCAGAGCATGCAGCAATATGGACAGACAATTAGTATGAATGGATTTGATCCAAACACCAAATCTGATTGATACCAAAAGCACACCCATGAGGGAATACACAAAGGGGTGGAGGAGAGGGCTGGCCATATGAATCCAGGCCTGCTTAAGAATTCTAATCCTCATAAGCTGCTCTTTTCACTGGGTGGTTTTTAATATTTATTGGCAAGGGCTATTTTAATCCTGATGGAAATAACATGTCCCGAGAAAAAGCATTGTAGTTAGAATAAATGAATGTGGCCTTGGCATTTAAAACGTTCCACGGAGATCAATAGGAATACAGTGGAGTCTAGCAGAGGGTAAAGGTGACCCAGAAATGAATCTTGGCAGATGACAGGAAATATTACTGCCAGTAGGAAGTTGAGCTCAAAAAACTCAGCTCTGGCTGAGTTACTTCCTTGCTGAAAGGCCCACACTACTGACAGGAGAGAAGTCAGAATAACTTAAAGGTGAGAAGGAGCAGTCAGAGTTCATCTGCCAGGGTTCAAACCCCAGCTCTGCTGTCTCTCAGTCACAACTTAAATGAAAATGAGTGCAAGCCTTCTTGTTTGATATTAGCTGAGACAATTCAAGTAAACCACCACGTGTCCATGTTGGTATAGATCAAGTGTGACATAACTGGGAGATTCATTAGTAATGCGCCAATTCTTTCTAGTGTATGGTTTTTCCCTGAAATCACTGAATTTTTTCCCTAGAATATTAGCATGTCAGATATGAATGAACCAAGCAACAGAAATTAGGAAGATCTGCTGGAAAGAGTTGGGGAAAAGTAATGGTAGATCTCTGATTCAGTTTGGATTTGAAGCAGATTGAAGTTAGGAGGGAGAATAAGTCTTCCTCCCTTACCCTGAGGGACAGAGGCAGATAATGTATTCACACAATGTCTGCCTTGGCAAGCAAGAGCGATAGTGCCACCATGTTGGTGTATGTAGTGCTGACCTGTGTAGAACTGTAAAGACTAGGAGATGGTCTGCCGGCTCCCATGCCCCAGGTGCTGCTGCAATCCCGATGTTTCCATTGATGGAATAATTTCTAAGCACTCAGGACGTGTCTGTCCTCCTCTCCTCTTCGCTAAGTGCCCTAGCAGTGCAAGCTTCTGCTCTACCTTTGATGAGTGTGGGTAACAATCCTCACACTTACTGTGGTTTTAGTAGACTCATGACTGGGAACTCAGTTTCCTGTCTCCGAGGAATCGGCTGAGCTTAAGAGGCTTCATGGTCAGGAAGAGTATGATATCTCAACTTCTATATGAAGGTCAAGTAAAACAGCATTAGATTACAAAATGAATTCATTGTTCCAAGTGATAAGAAGTGTAAATAGCCCTGGAATTACAGTGTCTTCTTCCTAGTTCTCTCCTTGGGCCCCACTTTATTGTCCTACCTGCATACTGACGAGTGCAAATCCAATATCAAGTGTCTTAGTCGGGGTTTCTATTCCTGCACAAACATCATGACCAAGAAACAAGTTGGGGAGGAAAGGGTTTATTGAACTTACACTTCCACATTGCTGTTGATCACCAGAGGAAGTCAGGACTGGAACTCAAGCAGGTCAGGAAGCAGGAGCTGATGGAGAGGCCATGGAGGGATGTTCCTTACTGGCTTGCTTCCCCTGGCTTGCTCAGCCTGCTGTCTTATAGAACTCAAGACTTCCAGCCCAGGGATGGCACCACCCACAAGGGGCCCTACCCCCTTGATCACTAATTGAGAAAATGCCCTACAGCTGGATCTCATGGAGGCACTTCCCCAACTGAAGCAGCTCCCTTCTCTGTGATAACTCCAGCCTGTGTCAAGTTGACACACAGAACCAGCCGGTACATCAAGATTATAAAAATTATTAGAAAGAAACACAAGAATTCAGAAGATGGCTTAGTGGATAAAGTACTCACTGTGCAAACGAGAGGAACTGAGTTCAGATTCCCTGTACATACGTAAAACTGGCATGCACACTCACGCGCACGTGCTCACACACACACACACACACACACACACACACACACACACACAGAATATACTAATTGTTTTCTTCCAGATTGAACTCTGCATGCCTTTTCCAGTCTTTATCATCTCTGTAGTTATTATTCTTTTAAAAATTATTTAAACTTTTTGTTCATGTGTAAATGTGTTTTTGCATGTATATGCACACATGTTTAGGTACCCATAGAGGCCAGGATAGGGTGTTCCATCTGTTGGAACTGGAATCACAGGTTGTTGTGAGCCTTTCATTGTGGTTGCTGAGAACTGAACCTGGGTCCTCTAGAGGAGAAGCAAGTGCTGGTAGCTGCCGAGCTGTACCTCCAGCCACTGTAAGTACGAGTCTAAGGCATACCCTGCAACAGAGCAGAGCTAAGACGAGGCTTTGGTTTCTGGCATTCAGATTAACCTCAGCTTATAACACTGGTATTTTTCCTAAACTACTGCTCCCTCATTCTAGTCTTCTCCCATTCACTTCATTCCCTGCACTTTTACCGCAGAGGGCAGTTTGAAATATAAATCCAATAATAGCACTGCCTTGTTAAACCTTTTTTTGAAAGCTCCTCATAGCTAGCGCTAGAATTTTCCAAGATTCAGTGAGAGCAAAGACAAACATGATGATCTTCATTTCAATAATGGCAATATAAAATATTTTCATATAATTAAATGGATATGTTACTGAGTGTAGCACATAAACATGGATGTCAAAGACAAAAATGTAGGATTTCTCTTTGAGATCAATGGCTCTTGACCATGGGAAGACATGTAAATACTGTCCAAAGACTTTAAAATGGAGAAGCTAGAGAGGCATTGTCCTAAAGGACAAAGATGAACTTCATGCCAACAGCTCTCTCTGGAATCAGCCACCAGTCTTGTTTCTCCAGCCTCATATTTCCTTCCAATCACACTATCTAACTTCCCACACTTTGTGTGTCTCATATACAGTGGCAGTTCCAACCACCTTGGCTAATGCTAGTCTTTCAGCTCTGTCTTGGAAATGCCCAATTTACCTATCACTCACCTAACATCTGTAGGATGGTGATTGTTTTCTAATATTTCCTCCTCCCACCCAAAGAACTCAATCTGAATGCCTCCTCAGGAGGCTTCCAAAGGGAGCCTTTGTCAATAAAACCATGAACCTGTAAGATCCAAATAAAGCCATCTGTAAGTTGCCTTGGTCATGGTGTCTTAGCACAGTAATTCTAAGGAACTAAACCAGGTTTGCATATGCCTCCCTAACTTGTCATCTAGATAATTTTGAACTAGTTAAATATCTCATGTTTCAATTTGCTGTCTGTAGAACAAGTCAGAGAGTTCAAATGTGTTTAATACTTTGGAAAAACAACAAAAAAAAAAGACCTCCCAAGCAAACAGGAGCTGTTGCCATTTTTCACCAATCTTAGCTACTAGGAAAGATTTTGCTCAAGACACACCGTGTTCTGATGAAACAGGTCTTGGTCCTCAGGCATTTGCACAGGACCCTACAACATCAACTTTTTCCAATTTTTTTTTGCCCCCTTCAAGAGGGCCAGAGCATTTTGAAGTATCTACATACAGACTCTATCCTTGAGCGTGTAAGTTAAAAAGGAGACTGAAGGAAGATATATTTTTAATATAGAGGCCATGAATGAAAATTTAAGTATTGAATAATCAAGATTATAAGTTTAAAACTTAGATAATTTATGTGTATATATGTTTTGCCTGCATGTATGTATGTATGTATATGATGCTCATAACTGGTGCCCATGGAGTTTAGATGAGGAGATTGGATTCCTTGAGATTGGAGTTACATATTGTTGTGAACCTCAGTGTAGATGCTGGAAAAGAAACCCAGGGCCTCTGCAAGAGCAACAAGAGTTCTTTACCACTAAGTCATCACTCTGCTCTGACGTTATAATATTTAATTGATATAAAGTTTATATACTAGACCACAAGCTTCAGCTAAAAAGATATGGATAGAAGAAAAAGAAAGAAGAAAGCCAATATTTGTTGTAAAATAATAAGGCCAGTTTCCAATATGCAATTTCCCATAGTAGCCATACATAAAGGGAATAATTATCATTCAGGGGAGGAAAAAATAAAGCTTAAAATTTGAGATATGAGTTCACACAGGGGTTAAATCCCCTCCCCATTCTGCAAATTAAAACATGTTGGCACTTCCCTTCTGCTGAAATTCAAAAGGGCAAAAGTATGATTTTAGTTAACTTTAACTAATTTTAAATTAATGAAATAATTTGTTCACTGAGAAATGGACTCCTCAAATCCCCCACCTCTGTACATTGGATGGAATTTCTACACTAAGTATGATTCTCTCTGCAGATTAGAAGAAGGCAGCAGGGACAGTCTGGGGTTCAAAGATGGACTAAAAGAAGGGACTTGGGGTCCTGCAAGAGCTGCTGAGGTGGGACACTTGGAGCTACACCATCTGCAAGACAGATGGCAGTTGGTATCTCATCTTCACACTGGAGTCCCTAAAAAGTCACTCTACTCTCTCTTTCCATATTGGGATTCCCTTAGAGCACACCAGCTCCCAGTCAGAGGGTGTTAAGAGAGACTTGAATAGTCAAGAGCATTGCTATCATTCCTCTTGGGCATGATTTGTTAATCCACCGTGAAAGGGCCCAAATGGAAAACAAAGCAGCTATCCAGCTGCAGGACCCACAGGAACCCAACCCACTGGGACACAAACCAACCTGTCATGTTCTAGCTGGGATTTTTGTGACTCAGAGTAGAGGTTGCAAGGTCTTAAATCTTGTGCACAGTTTGGCGTGTGGATAGATAATTATGCTGATTATTCATCCTTTGGCTTTCTTTCTAGAGACTTTGCCAATGCCACAGTTTGCTATTGTCTTTTAATTTAGTGGTTGGCAAGGGAAGCTCCTGTTCTGTGATAACGAGAAATTAGTGTCTTTCTTCTCCTGGATGGGGTTGGTCTCATTTCTCTTAACTCCTTTTCCACTAGAAGTAAGGTGTAGTAGGTTCCTGCAATGAGAAGAGCAGCTCATCTGGAGTCAGGTGACCTGTGTTGCTCACAGCTATGGCACCAGCCTGCCCTATGAGCTTCTGCAGTCTACTTAGCCCCTCTGTAGCTTCCCAACACACAGAACTGCTGAGGAGAGTCATTACAAATAAATAAGATAATTATGGAAGAATGCCCAGAAATCATGGAAGCTTAATAAGTTATATTTGCTCTTCTCTTCCTGTGAATTGGGTATTTTCAACATGGGCATTAATAATTATGCTTTGTTAATAGCTAAGAATTAAGTTTATGGAGTAGGCATTAGTGATAACTAGAAATATAATGTGACATTCTGAAAGGCTTGATATCTTTGTTAGAGAAAAGACATAAACTGAAAATAGGGAAATATGCCTAAATGCTCATTTTCTTTGTGTATACTATGTAGACAGGATATGGGGATATTTGCCTGGGCAATGGCTTTTCAGGTTCAGCTTTTTAAAGGGTTTGGAATGAAGAATTAGCCACTCTCCACCAGGAACATTGTAAGAGGTACTCTAAACAACAAACATATGGAATGAACAGCTTTCTACTTTGTGACATAAATTGTTTAGAGAAAAAGTGAATGTTTATAGATGTGAGAAGAATGTATTTTAGGAAGGACATGGACAAAATTTTTAAATCATGATTATTTATTTTCATTTTATTTAAAAGAAATGTTTACTTGAATTCTATTCTATCATTTGAGGAAAATTAGACATTGTAAAGTGCTTTGCTTTTTGAAATATTTTGTTAGAAAATATTAAAGGTGACATGTGTATATGGAGCATATGGGAAGTTCAGGAAATTTTGCCAGAAGTACTAGGATCCAATTCCTGGTACCTTGCCAATGGAAAGAATGACTTCTGTGAACCCAGGTAACTTCTTTCTTTCTTCTTTCTTTGCACCATCTCCCCTATTTGTTAAGGGATAATTCTGGTGCTACTTAAGGAGTTGAAGATGAATATCCATAAAATGTTTAAAACACTAGTTGGCCTGTGTTAATGTGAAATTAGAATGAGAAAGAAAACATGGTATGAGGTTGGTCTGGAGTCTGTCTCTAAGTGAAGCACAGTGGCACTAAGTGTTATAACAGACCTTTGATAAGTAGAAAAACCCCTACCCACACTAACGACAATTAATAGGTCAACAGATTGGACTGTGGTCCCTATGAATAGAATTGCAGTAAGTATTCCCAGTTCTACTTTCCAAACCCTTGTGAATTACTTAAGGTCATAAATATAATACTGTATAATTGAGAAACCACACTTGGAGAGCTGGACGCATGCTTTTGCCAAAGTACAAAGAGCCGAGGAAATAATGGCACAGTGATTTCTCCTGTGAGACAAAAAGTACCAACCAACAGGCATGACTTTACTCTGAGCCACTGTGGGACTGTTCCAGTGAAATTCTAGGCTCTTCAGAGCCCCCCAAAGGCATGTGAAATAATCCTGCACCCTTTTTTAAATCATTCTGTCTATGAGCACTTTATTCCACTGGTTCCAAGTACTCATGACTCCAAACTTAATAGGTCACAATTTATACATAAAGCTATTTAGTTCCACCCAGAGGTAGATACATTTTAGTTTCTATTCACATTTCTTGCCTAACTAAATATTCCATGGCTGGTGGCTTAGAATTTAAAAACTATCTTTATTGACAACACATACCAAGTGAAAATGTATTGTGGTAGACTCAGAAATACTGCCATCAAATGTTTGTCAAAAATATTTTCAAACTTTCATTGTTAGGCCCTCTTAAGCCCAAAGTACACATGCATCATCTGCACATGGAGGCCACAGGTCATCTCGGATGTCATTCCCTGAGGACTTTTGTCTTTGTCTCTGATTTGGGTTTTGATATAAACTGGCCTGGTACACTCAGCAAACAGCACAGGCTGGCTGGCCAGGGAACCCTCAAGTTCTACCTGTCTCTGCCTCTCCAGTACTAGGATCCCAATATGTGTTACAACATCCACATTTTGGTGGTGGTGGGGGGGTGTTGAGGATCAAACTCAGGCCACTGTGCTTGAACTAGCCCCCACAGTGGATCCTTTTTAAAAACGGTAGCACTAAAAGGCTGAATAAGACAGACTGATGGGTATAGACAGCGGTCACAACGTAAGTACAAGAACTCAGGGGATTTACTCTGCTTCCCCCTTTCCCTCACCCAGCCAGTCCTCCAGGCTTAAAGCTCCTGTTTTGGAAATGTTTTTAGAGATTCCCGAAATCTCTCCACCCCACTAGCAAAACTTGAGTCTTGCTCATGTTTAATTTGAATGTTAAGTTAGCTTTAGCCCTCATCCTCTCTCTTCTGAAATTAGCATTTGAAGTTGTCTTCCTAATGTATGTATTTATCAAACCCTCCCCCCTGACCTTGGATTCCCATTGGCCACACTATTAAGACAAAATAATTACCACTAATTTGAAGTCAGATATAGGATGGTAATCAATAGATTAATATTTGGATGCAAATAGTTCAACAGATAGAGCATAGAACATTTATTTAATCCACTCTAGTCTCACTTTGCTAATCTCTTAATTGGGTATAATTATACTTCAGATTTTGTAAGGTTTGGGATGATTAAACTGGATACATAAATGTCAGACAGATGATAAAAAACTGAAAATGCTTACAATTTTATTAATTGTATTAGTGCTATGCTGTGTGCTCAAGAACAGAGTCCTGGATCCCTGGCTCTCTAGTTCCATTATTTTACACCACTCCCCAGCCTCCTGTGTTTCAGCCACAACAAAAGTGAATCCCTTCTTCAGTGTGCCAAACCCTTGATTGCTCCATGATTCCGCAACCCAATTCTTCTCTGCACAGAACCCTGCTCCATTTCAGCAGTGGAGACAACCCTTGTGTATATTGCATATTTAAATAAATAACACACAGCTTAGTTATTTTTCTGTGCAGGAAAGCATTGAAGTCCTAGCCTTCTTACTCAGAACTAGGGAGAGTTAGGGGTATCCTAATTTGGCACAACTGATTGCCTAAGCTCCTTCCTAAGTGGAAAAGGAGATCTTAGGTGATTGACAAATCCGATTGAAGTCAGCAAAAGAAAAGACTCTAAAAGCTTACATGCCAAGAAGCAAGAGCTAAGAAAGAAGCAGTCCAGGTAGCGTAATAGACCATTTACTGTGGAGCACAGTCTACGAGGACATTACAGGAGCCCTGTGAGCTTTAGCCCCAAAGACAGTCCGAACTAGACAGAGATAACTGGCATTCCTTACGATGACTCCAAATCACCAAAGACTGTCAGAACAATAATATACACACCCCTTGATTTAATAAGACTAATGAGGTGGCAACATTATGCACTGCTTTTAAAAAAGCCTGTGTTTGGGGGGGGGAATGGGGGGTGTAGACACGTGTGTATGCAAGCAGAGGTCAGAGGACAAACTTACAAGACAGGGATTCCTGTCTCTACCTTTCCTCCCATCTTAGCTATGCTGTGCTTTTCATGTTAACTTGTTTTGACTCACTGTCACTGAAATATTACTGTCAAGTGAACCTGCACATTACAATGAGAAAGAAAGGTACTGAGAGGTGAGGAAAACCTTGATAAGGAAGCTCAGGGAGTGGGAGAGCTCTAATGATTCTAGACCAGTGGTTCTTAGCCTTCCCAATGCTGCAACCCTTTAATACAATTCCTCACGTTATGGTGACCCTCTGCCATAAAATTATTTCTGTTGCTACTTCATAACTGTAACTTTGCTGCTGTTATGAATAGTAATGTAAACATCTGTGTTTTCCAATGGTCTTAGGCAACCCCAGGGAAATAGTCATTTGACCCCTGAAGGGGTCACAACCCCCAGGTTGGGAACCACTGTTCTGGAGCCAATTGTCCACTGATGAACTCTGTATAGACAGCCATGGAAAACTACCTATACATATTTGTTATAATTAATATGTATGATTAAAAGGTTTTATTTAAAATGCCAAACAGCAATATTTATATTTTTATACACCACGGCCACATTGGCAACCTTCAGAAATGATCAAAGTAGGATATCATGTATTTCTCTACCTCAACAAGCAGATATGTTTAGTTTGCAAGTAGAAATCGCTAATGCCAATTACCATCTTTGAGCTGCAGTAGACTATTGTGATGGTTAAGTTGTACACTCTCCCAGGATGTTCTCCTTAGATCTAGAGTCACAGGGTCACGTAAGAC
>NW_022196900.1:47183576-47189667 GCF_008632895.1 Mastomys coucha | reverse complement strand
ACAAAAGCAGAACCACCTCTGTGGAGGCCTATTCCCTGTCCCTTCAAGCTAGTCCTTAGAGTGTCACCTTTTAAAGTCAGCCCTTGTTTCTCTTCTTATTAAAGCCAGCTCCTCCCACTCTTGTCTAAATCTTAGCCAAGCATAGCACAGCCAGCTGGTGAGAGCCTTGTGGGAGACAATGGCGCCGGCCCTGCTTAATGGAACGCTGCCTTGCCAGGCGAAGCTTCCTGGTTCAGAGCGATTGGTTTTGAGTTGTAGCCCATCATCTGACCCATATTGACGTGCTGTGTTCTGTGGGGATTAAAGCCTTGTGAACTGGAGTAAGAAGAGGTAGAAGAAAGAGGGCATTGTGGGTCTAGAGGGAATCAATATTGTGTCTTTGAAAAGGCATGTGTTTATTCCCAGACTGACCATCTGGGCTGTGTGGCCCCATTTCAGCCACAAAAGAGGAAAGAGAATGAAATTGGCACGAGAGAGGACTTTGTAAAAGGGCAGGTCTGTAAGGTAGCCTGTCTGAGAAGACGAAGGACCTGCCGAAGCCACTATATAGCAATGCTTTCAAGTATGGGAAGAAAAGGCACATTCTGGTGCCCATCTGCAGGCCACCCATCCTTCCCTGCTTCCTCCCAAGTGTTCTCCAGGTATGAATAAAGAACTGTCTCTTCAGTACCCACCATTTCTTCCAAACTTCTCCAATACCCTTCCATGCTTTGACAACAGGGCTTTGTTTACAACACAGCTGACACTTTAAGTGGCTTCCAAACTTGAAACTTAGGAGGCATACACACAGAGTGGGGAGGGGTGGAATGTGGAGATCCTGTCTACTCCAGGGCCCCCGGAGCATAGGAAGGGATCCCCTGAAGTCTGATGAAGACACAGCATCAAAAGTGGCCAGGAGAGACTGGCAATGGGGGTCAGTGAGGCAGAAGGCAGCCCAGGCTCTGCTTGAGTTAGCTCAGAGCAATAGCTTTGGTCTGTCCAATAGCTAACCAGGACACCTGGGGAGTGTTTTAGGGAAACAGGTTTGTTTTCTGGGACCCCAACTAGTCAAATCCTACCAACAGTGCCCACGGGGGCACTGTTTAAGCAGAAAAGATAAGAAAATGTATATACGATGACCCAAGTGACTTTGTAGTATGCCAGGATAAAACCCTTAGCATATATTTCTCAATCTTTTCTGAACCAATTAAAATGGCAACTTTTAACTTACCAGAAGAATCCTTAGGTAGGAGGTTGGCAGTTTCATGTCAAGTCAGAAGGAAGATATTATTTTAACTTGGTTGATTGGTTAGTGAGCATGTGTGTGTATTGGGGAGGGGTACACCACAGCATGTGTGTAGAAGTCAGAGGGAAGAGCAGGATCTCTTTTCCATGAGGATTTGAGAGATCGACCTTAGGTTTTAGGTTTGGCAGCAAGCACCCTTACCCACTGAGTGATCCCCCTTGCCTCAGGAGGGACTTTCACTAATAAGGTCTGTCTACTAGGATCTCCTATTACTCCCTCTCCCATTATATCCAAGTGGCAAGGAGCCACCTGGCTTGTGACCTGATTGTATCTGAATTCCCCTAAAGGTATGGCGAGTCCCTGTAAACCAGCTAACTTCACTGTCTCTACATGCCAAACCTGTGTACTTCCCACATCGCCATCTGTGTCTTAGCTTTTAAGGAGAGGCCTCCAACTTTACCCCACCTTCAAGGCCTGCTTCTCTTCTTCCTTTGTTACTCCTCTGCTTGAGTACCAACTTGTGATTCACCAGGACTTGGTCATTTCTTTCTTTTGATTATACCCATCCAAGGGGTAGAAGTAGCTTATTGCTGTGGGTTTCACTTTTATTTCCCTAATAATTAGTAGTATTGAATGCATCTTCATAGACACATTGACTGTATAAACTTTTTGGAGAAATCTCTAAGTCCTTTGCTCAAAAAAAAAACAAAGTCAAATTATGGTGGTTTTTTATATAGTCTGGATACTAGACTCATATCCGATAACACCCTAGAGCACCTCATAGTGTGTGAGGCAGGAACAGAACATCGCTATTTTGGAGAGATATCCCGACTGTCATCCCAGCGCCATGGTTGGGAAAATGATTCTTTCCTATTCGGTGGTGTTGGTGTCAAAGTCAGCTGGTCATGGGCACCTGAGTCCACTGCGGAACTTTGAATCTTTGCTTTGCACTCTGCTTCTACTTTATATCAGATATTAGATGCATGATGTGAAGTACTTATTATTATGTAAGTTGTCCTTTTACTTTCTTGATGGTATACTTAGATACACAAAGCTGTGAAATTATATAAAGCCCATGTATTATTTCCTTTGTACTTTTAGGGTCAACCTTAAATCCACAGCCAAATCCAAGGGCAAGGAGATTAACCCCTAGGATTTCTTCCATGAGTTTTGTGGTATTAACTCTTGGATTTTAATTATTGATACATTTTTACTTTTAAAAAATTTGGGGGCTGTCGAGATGGCTCAGCGGTTAGAGCACTGGCTGTTCTTCCGAAGGTCCTGAGTTCAAATTCCAGCAACCACATGGTGGCCCACAACCATCTGTAATGAGATCTGATGCCCTCTACTGGTGTGTCTGAAGACAGCCACAGTGTACTTACATATATAAAATAAATAAATCTTTAGAAAAGAAATTGTATGCATCTTTGGGGTCTTTCTCTCAGCTTTCTAGCCCATCCATCTACATTCTTGGGAGTGGCTTTCTCTCTGTGCTATCTCTGTTTTTGCCTGTGCCTAACTTAATACACAGGCCTTTCCTTCATCTCTGGCTCTGGTAACTGCCAGGACTTTTACCTAACCTGTGCTGAGGGATATTTGTTATTGTTTGTTTGTTTTCTTTTTTAATACTAATAAAAGCAACCTCAAATTTCAAAAATAATTCTTTAACATCATTTTGTAAAAGTATAATTTACAATGTTCATCAATTTATACAACCTACTGAGTTTTGACGTTGCCTTGCAAATGCTAAATAGCTTCTTGTTATAGTCAACTGAGCCCCTTCCCCTCCAACCCTGACTCCAGGTAATCAGTGAGTTGATGAATGAGATTGGTTTTGTTTTGTCTAGAATTTTAGGTAAATTACATAATAGTGGTATTTGTGTCTACTTACGTTTTAAAGATTTCATTTTTACTTTTAATTATAGGTGAATATGTGTGTCCATGGTGTGCACCTGGGTACGGTATCCTCAGAGGACAAAAGAGGGCATCAGATTTCCTAGAGTTAGAGTTATTGGTAGTAATGAGCCATCTAAGATGAGTACTGGGAACTGAGCTGCAATCCTCTGCCAGGGTAGTGCAGGCTTCTGACAGCTCAGCCATCTCTCCAGCCTCTCCATTTAATATTTTTGACATTTATATAACTTGTTATACATATTGGTAATTTGTTTTTTTATTTCTGCATAGTTTTCCCACCATGTGCTTTTATACCAGTCTGGTTTCTCTGAATACCAGATGATAGACAGACTTTTATTTCTGGTATTAAGCTACTATAAAAGAAATTGCTATGCACATTTTATGACAAGACTTTTGTGGACATACATTTTTATTCTCTTTGGTTAAATTCCCAGAAGTAGAATTGCTGAGTCATATGGCAAAGACATATTTAACTTGATAAAAAAAAATGCCAAAATATTTTCCCAAACTGGTTGTGTTTTCTTCAGCTCTATAAAGTGGCGTGTGTACTTCTCAGATGCCGCACAGCCCTAATAGCATTTGTGTTCTCTGTCTTCCTTCACTTTACCTCTCTTGAGTAATCTCCATTAATGGCTTATGGTCTCCCCCGCCTTTGGACATTTATTTTTTAAATTAGGTTTTAAGGTAAAATAGGAAAACTGACATTAGGTTATAATGGGGAAGTTCTCAAAGAGGACAGAGAGTTCCTCTTTCAGCACCTAGAGCACCTCATAGTGTGTGAGGAAGGAACAGAACATCGCTATTTTGAGAGATATCCCAACTGTCATCCCAGCGCCATGGTTGGGAAAATGATTCTTTCCTATTCGGTGGTGTTGGTGTCAAAGTCAGCTGGTCATGGGCATCTGAGTCCACTGCGGAACTTTGAATCTTTGCTTTGCACTCTGCTTCTACTTTATATCAGTACCAAGCTGTTCAGTTATTGTAGCTTTCTGGTAAATTTTAAAATCAGAAATCACCAAGTCTTCTACAGTTATTTTACATGTTTGTTTGGCTGTTTAGTATGGTTTGTAGTAGTATATGAATTAAAGATAAACTTTTCTATTTCTTCCACAAAAAATATTGAAATTTTGAAAGGATTTCATTGAATAAGTATATGACTTAAATACTTTCGTCACAATTATATTGATTCTTCTAATCTGTACATATGGCGTGTAATTACATCTACATGTTACTTCTTTGATCTTTCACTAATGCTTTATTTTTAGAACACAAATATTTTACCTCATTTGTTAGACCTATTGATAGATTTTTTTTGCTCATTCTTCTATGCCAACTACATTTGTACCCTTCATTAAGCCTCCCTCTACCATCTTCCCTCCTATCTTTCTGAGCCTCTGGTGAATACTACTCTACCTTCTCTAGTATAAAATCAACTTTTTAAAGTGTCCATATATAAATTAGAATGGGGAGCACTTGTTTATTTGTGCCTGAATTATACCTACTGAACAATACAATGTCCCCCAATTCTACCATGTTGTAGCATGACAGAATTTCATTGTATTGTAACTTACTATCACCCTATGTGGTGGTTTGGATAAGATTGGCCCCCATAGGCTCACATATTTGAATGCTTAGTCTTCAGGGAGTGGCGCTACTTGAGAAAAGGTCTTGTTGGAGTAGACTTGTCACGGTGGTTGAGCTTTGCAGTTTGAAAAACCCACGGTGGTTGAGCTTTGCAGTTTGAAAAACCCAACCCATGCCCAGTATCTCTCTTGCCGCTGCTGCCTGCAGATCCAGATGTAGAACTCTCAGCGAATTCTCCAGTACCATGTTTGCTTGTGTGCTGCCATGCTCCTCTGTCTGGTGATAATGGACTAAACCTCTGAAACTGTAAGCTTGCCCCAAATAAATGATTTCTTTTATAACAGTTGCCTTGGTTGTGGTGTCTATTTCACAGCAATAGAAAACAATGACTAAGACTTCTCACAAGAGTGTTAGAACATTAGAGCTTATTCTTCTAAGCAGCTGAATTATTGCTACCTATTGTGCAACAACAATTTAATTTATATGTTATAAAAGAACTAGAAGATGTTGCCAGAGCAAAGAAGTGGTACATTTCAGGAGGTAAACATGCTGATTTTTTTCACATTTGATCATTACATGTTGTATGTGTATATTGGATTTTCACACATAACCCATAACTGTGTACAATTTTCATGTGTCTACTTTAAAAGTAATTGCTAAAAAGAAGATTTACTTTTTTCCCATCAGCGTAGACTAATTTGAAAAAGAAATTAAGAGCATGAGTCAATTTATAATTCCAAGCAATCTATATGGGTTTAGAGGTCTGAAAATGATTGGTGTTGATTTCTTTTTTATTTTTTTTTCATTGTAATAAGGCTGTATTTCAATGACCCTCACATCACCAAAGGATTTTACCTCCATTGTAACTAAGCTGAGAGTTGATAGTTCTGCTGCACCAAGAAATGAGTTGTAGGCTCGATTTTTGGATACAAACTTCCTGCTATGGTCCAAGCTATTTGACTTGAGTGAGTGACTTCATTCTCAGCCCACAGAGAACAGGTTACATTCATTTAAGAAATGGTGTTGATTTCTTAACATTTGGTGGCATATGCCAGTGAAGCCAGGCCAACTGAATCTTTACTATGTTCCTTCCCAGCACTTCACAATCCAGTCTTCCTCTTGCAGTCATATTGATTTTCTGAAATATTAATTATCTCAAGTCATGGTACTCCAATAAACCCTCTATTAGCACACACCCATACACACACACACACACACACACACACACACAATCTACATGCTTTCCCTTCTAGCCACAAAGAATTGTTTTTGCTATGAATCCAACTCTTTGGGATTTCTGTCATTTTTTTTTCTTTTAGATATTTTCTTTATTTACATGTAAATTTCTCCATTCCCAGTTTCCCCTCC
>NW_022196900.1:47133101-47183527 GCF_008632895.1 Mastomys coucha | reverse complement strand
ACCCCTCAGCTCCATTAGTCCTTTCTCTAACTCCTTCACTGGGGACCCTGTACTCAGTTCGATGGATGTCTACCTAGTACACCATGGCCATTTATAGACCTAGCAAATACTTCCTCATCTTTCAGGGCTGATCACAAATATCACCACTTCCTCTGCGAAAACTTCCCAGTCTTCCCTAATCTCCCAGCCAAAATAACTCTATTCTGAAATGTTCTGCATGGTTATCTTTTGAAGTCTCTTTTGCAGGTTTCCTTGTTGGCTTGGATAATGTGATAGGTATATTCACTTTTGTCCTTCTCAGTCCTCCTTTGATAATGACCTCCACCATGTGGTAGTTTAACATTGTTGTTGGTAGATAGCATACAGTCCCTTCCCTGTGCCAGTAAGCTTACCCTGACAACTTGTTTGAAATGGAAGATTAGTAGCAGCCTCATGAAGCAGAGACATGAAATGTGTGTTTGGATGGCCACTGACTCGAAACCCCTGCTCCTAGGGAGCTACTGATCCTTCACTCTGTGTCTAGAATGAGCAAGAATGGCCCATGTCCAATATAGTGCAACTGCTGGCACAATTTGAACAGAGTCACCTGGAGAGGCCAGGCCTACATTCCATCAGTTGTTTGTTAACACGTCTGAGTTTGGATTTGCTCGAGGCTTCTGTAGAACTAAGTTTATGCCAAACGTGGACAAAAGGAACACTGAGTTAATAGTATGTTGGGTTTTGCACTGTAGTTGGGTCCTATCACATAGACTGGCCCCCCAATTGGTGATGTTTTTATTATCTGTTTATGGGAATATACACCAGGTTTCTCCACATTGTAATTTGTAAGTAATTTATGTGGGAATGTTTTAGGTTGTGTAGATATGCTGTTCCATAGCCAAGTTCATCCATCAAAGTTAGCTCTAATGATCATCTCTAATACCATCTGTGAATGTGTTTGTAATTGGCATAAATGCATTTATATTTTATATCTTCATAAATGCATTTATACTTTATATCTTCTTTTTAAAAATCCACCTTTAAAAAGAAGGTGGTGGCACACGCCTTTAATCCCAGCACTTGGGAGGCAGAGGCAGGTGGATTTCTGAGTTTGAGGCCAGCCTTGTCCTACAGAGTGAGTTCCAGGACAGCCAGGGCTACACAGAGAAACCCTGTCTCGAAAAACAAAAACAAAAACAAAATCCACCTTTAAGATTTCTTTGTATTTGTTTATATTTTAAAGGCTATTTAAGATCTTTTCATATTACTGTATCTACCTCTGTTTGCTGCTTTTAACTTAGGCATATTACCAAATCCACCTTCCGTATTGTACTCATCTTATCCTAACCCTTCAATGTAGAGTTTCCTTCCACACAGGAGATTCCTGTTCATTTTCCTCTACAGAACAGATTCAATTTTTTTCTAAGATATAAACCTAAAAACATGGCTGATAGGTATCACATACATACATATTAATTTCCTCAAGAACAACTTTCCTGAATGGCTGCAGATTCACCAGGGCAGATGTGCAAGCAGATTCCTCTCCTAGCATTCACATTGGCATGGGGTACTCTGCCTACCACACCCCAACTGATGAAAATGTCACATTGCTAGGGCTACTAGAAAGCCAGACCCTATCTGAACATACTAGTTATTTAAGCTTCCCTCATATTGGATTGTTTCTTGATGACTTTTGTTATTTCCCTATTGAGTGCCCTGAATTTTTATTATTTTTAGGTAGTTATTTTCTGCAGTCTAGATGATTATCCCATGTTTATTTTGCATTGAAAGTAGTTTTATTTGCCTCTCACTTAGTAAATCAGTGTAATATACTCTACTGGCCAGAGGGGGGAGATAGGTTCTATTAGGTAGAATATGAGTCTAACTCACAGTGATGTAGATATTTACAACAAACAACTCCTGTATTCATGTTTAAATTAAGCCACTGATTATTCATATTACTCTATTTTATTTTCCAGAGAGTAAAAGTCTCCCCTAAGTTCAATTCTGTAAAGCTCACAATCATAAGACATGGACTAAGGGTTTGTAGCTTAGGAATTAATTCTGATGTCATCATTTACTAGTGATAGAGTGCAGACAAGCCATTAACTTTATTTTTCCCTTAGGTTTGCTTATTAAATTAAACTAACTGTTTGCCTTATTTCTGCAAATGTCTACTGCTAGGACAAAATAGAAAAAAATTCACATAAATGTACTTTAAAAACCACACAGCACTTTATGACTGTTATTTGCTATCATAATAATTTTTAAAATGTTTCTGGGAAAGCAGTGGCATCATAGACTTACCCTTCTACTTGTTTCCTCGAAATTTCTCTTTCAACAGGCTATGGAAATGACTTTACACTTTAGTCCAGGTATATGACTAGCATACTTTCTCTTAACATCATAACACTTTCCTGCACATCTTTCATTGGATTGAGAAAATGACTGATTTTTGCATGCAAAATGTTTTTTTTTTAATCTTGACCACACATTTTAAGAAAATACCCTGTCAAAATATATTGAGTGGGTGGAGATGTTTGCCAAACCTGAATTCAATACCCGGGATGGTGCACTATGGAAGGAGAAAACTAACACCCACAAGTTGTTCTATGACAGATATACCATGGGCTGCGCCTCCCACAGTCAATTAATAAACTAAATGCTGAGTTGCATATCCCCTGACACTGGATTATATACACCAAATCCCATAACAAAAAATAAAAAAGTGGGTGACACAATACGTAAAAACTCGCACTCTGGAGGTAGAATGTATGTTTGAACTATTTGACTGTTGAGTGACCTTGTGCTAATTACTTTATTATTTTTAAGTTTCTTATTCTTTATACTACAAATATAAAGTAATAGTCCTTCAGAAGGTTGGTGTAAAAAGTTCATTAGCTAACTCAGCTAAGAATTAGGTACAAGTTTATTGTTATTGCTTTGTTATTTTTTTCCCTAGGTAAGCTATTTCCATTTACACTAGAAGAAAGGGCAGTGACAGACTCAAGAGAGTATCCCATTAAAGTCCAGCTTGGTGGACACCTGAGTTTAGTCTGGCTATTTAGGAGCATAAATGATTAGTTTCTTGCAGAAGCATAGATGCCTTGGGCAGCTTCCTCTAAAAAAGGTGACCTCAGTGACTTTGGGTAGAAGTTCATAATGCTAAAACTGAAAAGTACCACGTGTGTCTCCTATGCAACTTGGAGGCAACTATGCCACCAATGACTTTAATGACATTAGATCATGCAGAGTAGAGGGTCAGGAAACTAGTAATCTAGAGCAGCCAAAGTCAAGAATGCATTGAGTAGGCTTGACTATTGGCATGTGCAGAATCCAAGCAGACAGTCTATAACACTCCTGAAAAGACTTGACAATGAACCATTGTGCACCAAGAAACGTCTGATTCTGTGGTATTCAATTAACCTCTGAATTTAAGGTTTCTGCAACAGACATAATCAAGTAACCCTGTACATTCCTTCTATCCTAGCCTCCCTCCAGTAGGTAAGGGTTCACTGACCCCAACAGTGTTTGTCAGTGGTAAGAGCTAGGTTGAAATGCCATTGATATCAGAGAAATAACCACTGGTTTCATCTAAAAATCTATATCCATGATTGAAATAAAATAAGAGTATTTTTATAACCATAAACCTACCAGTAAAAGGTTGTTATAAATGGACTATATGTAGATTAAATAAACACAACTAGGTATTTGTTTATATTTATTTATGTTTATATTATTTTGTATTTATTTATATTTTAAATGCCCCATGTATGATCAAGAGGTGCCAAGAAGGAGATGGCTATAGGAAATTTCATGCAGCAGGGCTCTACACCTGGCCTCACTTTCTACGTATGTTCAAGAAGGAAAATCAAAT
The DNA here is from genome assembly GCF_008632895.1 of Mastomys coucha. Lineage (NCBI taxonomy): Eukaryota > Metazoa > Chordata > Mammalia > Rodentia > Muridae > Mastomys > Mastomys coucha. The sequence goes on along the minus strand of NW_022196900.1, from coordinate 47,179,671 downwards.
TCATGTTCAGGATATCTGCGAATAGGGAAGTAGCCATAGGAAGAAGGCTAGGAGCTATGCGATATGATAGCTTTTCAAAGCTAAGCTGGGCTTTTGGGGGAAAGAGCCTGGATGTAATAGACCTTTGAATCACACTGTGTTGTAGTATTTGGTCTGAGCCAATGATTTTAACTCTATTTCTTCCTGGCTGACACTGATAATTCCATTATTTTCCCCTTGGAATAAGCATGTGCCTCAGTTTTAGTCAATGAAAACATAAAAGAAATCTGTTGAGGTGACAGCTTCTAAGAAATAAAAAGGAAATTGTATGTGTGTGTGTGTGTGTGTGTGTGTGTGTGTGCGTGCACGCGTGTGCATGCATGCCTCTGTGTGTGTAAGGGATTTCTTCTGTTTCCTTCTTACTACCCAGATGAGTATGTGACATTTGAATAAATAGCAGCCATCTTTGACCATGAAGTAACTATAAAGCAGTAAAATCTCCCTACAAAACAGCCACACCTAACTCTAACACAAGGTTTGCTAGTTCGCAGAGCACTTCCCAATGCTGATCTCATTTGATGTTTAACATCAAATGGTTAAAATGTATGTTCTGAAAGGATAAAAAAAAAAATCTGTGAAGTTTCACTTATGTGATAGCACAATGGCAGGAGCGAAACTACCAAATGTTTCCAGATGGCTTTCTAACCAATCCTTGAAGGAGGGGTTAAACTACAGCCCCTCTGGGTATTGCAAGGAAAATCAATTAGTTTGCCAAAACCATTTGTGTTTTGTTCAGACTAGAACTGGGATGTAGGCAGAGCTGTACAGAACACACGGGCACTTGTTGACACAGTGTCACAGTCAACTGCTGGGGAAATGGTGAGGGCACCATGCCATTTCACATCCTCCTTGGAGTGTGGACTTAAAAGTCATCTAGCAGACAGGTTTTACTATTGTCCATTTTAAAAGATTCCATTCTAGGGGTTCGGTACAAAGTCACTGGAGTTTTAAGTCACCAAAACTCATAATTCTACCTTCCATTTGGAAATGATTTATTCCTACTATATCTGAAAGAGCCCACTAAGTTAAAACATTGTACATAATTAAATGCTGCAAGGCAATGCTGACCTAAAGATTGTATTACTTTTAAGTACAATAGGTAAAGGAGAATATACTTCAGTGATTATCATGCCCCCAAAACTATGTTATATAACCTATTATGACTATCCCAGTATATTTATAGGATTATCAATAATCTATAAAGTAAACAAATCATAAAGCTAATGAAACTAGTTTTCAGTATAAGAAAAATGAGGGCCATCATTTAAAATTATTAGACTGTCAAGGAACAAAAACATGCAAACAATTGTTAATTCGAGTTTTTTAAAATTGAAACAAATAACCCTATTGTATTTCTTGCTGGAAAAACAGTATCAGTTGAATAATTTAAGTTTTCAAAATTTTTAGTTAATTATTTTGAAATCAAACAGTTAAAGCATTTGAATATGTCTCAAACAAGTTGGCTCAATTCACTTGGTGGCAGGATTTCCAGTGTGAGTATCTCTTCCACGTCATATTTGATGAAAGTGGGTATATGACTTAATCATTCCCGGTCTCCTGAAGTATAATTCACATTTAACAATTTAGGAGAATGCTGGAAAATATTAGCTTTATGTTAGTGTTAGAGAGCAAGAAGATGAAGAAAGTCCATGTACATCTTGCTTGTAAGCCCCAGCCTAAGCCCAGCCTGTTGTTGCCATGTGGTGCTATCTCATAGGTGACAGGAGAAAATACCTCTTAAAGCAGGAAGTGAGCTGCTTCCCTAGATGGAGCACCTGTCAGACCATTTTTCCCCTTAAATGAGGGCTTTGTGTATTTCCTATTTGCTCCATAGGGGAGTTGCTTCAGGAACAGAAAAGGCTGCACTGCTTGTCTCTTGGTGAGGGTTTGTGGATCACAGCCTTAGTAAGAACCTCAGCCGTGTCTGCTATACAAATCCTGTTGTAGTGTCATTTGGGGATGTGCATATGCTCTTGTACTCACACTTATGGGTGTGTTTACAGTTACAGCAACAAAGCCCAAGACCTGACACACAGAGAGAAGGACTCTCTCTACCAGTGGGTTACACACACCCACACCCAACACACCCATCCATTTTTATTTTTAGAGTTCTATTTCTAGGTTCTATGATGGCTCCAGTGATCATCAGTGAGAATGCCCAGTGCCCACCACTCTGCCTGTTCTGCCAAAATTAGTCAGGTTAGACACGCACGGTTTTTGTCAAACTGGAAACATTTTAGCAGAAATTAAGGTTTTTTATCTTTATTTTTTATTTTATTAGATATTTTCTTTATTTACATGTCATACAATATCTCCTTTCCCAGTTTCCCCTCCAAAAAACCAAAAAAAAAAACCCAAAAAAAAACAAAAAACAAAAACAAAAATCAACAACAAGAACAAACCCCTGTTCCCTACCCCCTCCCCCTGCTCGCCACTCCACCCTCTCCTGCTTACTGGCCCTGGTATTCCCCTACACTGGGGCATAGAACCTTCACAGGGCCAAAGGGCCTCTCCTCCCATTGATGACCGACTTGGCCATCCTCTATTATACATATGCTGCTAGAGCAATTAGTCCCACCATGTGTAGTCTTTGGTTGGTGGTTTAGTCCCTGGGAGCTCTCAGGGTACTAGTTAGTTCATATTGTTGTTTGTCCTAAGGGGCTGCAAACCCTTCAGCTCCTTGGGTCCTTTCTCTAGCTCCTTCATTGGGGACCCTGTACTCAGTTCAATGGATTGCTGTGAGCCTCTACTTCTGTATTAGTCAGGTACTGTCAGAGCCTCTCAGGAGATAGCTATATCAGGCTGTATTGTCCTTCCTTCAGTCTGTGCTCCATAGTTAGTCTCTGCAACTCCTTCCATTGGTATTTTGTTCCCCCTTTTAAGAAGGAATGAAGTGTCCACATTTTGGTTTGGTCTTCCTTCTTCTTGAGTTTCTTGTGGTTTGTGGATTATACTTCCTGTATTAAGTTTGTTGGTTTTGTTTGGTTTTGTATGGTTTTTGTCTGTCTGTCTGTCTGTTTTGTTTTGTTTTGTTTTGTTGGATAGGTGATGAAGACTTGAATTTAAGTTCTGTCCCGACTCTTAGTTAAATGACTTTTAGGATTCTCTGAGAATCAATTCTGTGATCTAGAATGTTCTTTCCAAACTGCCATTCCATTTATCTATCTATCTATCTATTTATCTATCTATCTATCTATCTATCTATCTATCTATCTATCTATCTTTCTGCTTATTTTGGTTTGATTGATTGTTTATTTATTTACTTTTGAGACAGGGTCTCTTTATGTAGTCCTGCCTGCCCTGGAACTTGCTATGTAGACCAGGCTGGCCTCGAACTCAGATATTCCAGCAACTGCCTCCAGAATGTAGGGATTCAAGGTGTACTCTACTATACTCACCTTCAAACTGTCTTTCTTAAATATTCATTCAATATACTTAAGAAAAAATATTTTTATAAAATATAAAATAAATAAATTTTCATTGAAATTAAATAAAACCAAAGATATATACAATACATATTTGGTTTGTATGGTTGATCATCAGATTCAACAGAAAGAAAACTACTCTTCCTTAAAAAACCTACCTTTTGTTTCTGTGATTTCTCACCATTTTCAGGGAAGATCAAGCTTATAGATTACCCCCAGTGCAGGGACCATTCGCCTTGAATAGCACTAATCTTTAAAACCAAGAATAAAAACATCCCTTGTGCTTGGAAGAGTGGCTGCTAGAATTCATTGCCTAATGTGTCTGAAAAGCTGCGGGGGGGCACCTATTCTGGCACCTTTGAAACATAAGCAAACATCATTTTTGGAAAAAATTAAACCAGACCCTCTTATCAGAATAGATAATCTGATAAATGAGAGACCAAGTAAAGTCTGAAACATTGTCCTTAACACTGACTCCCTACCTTCTCAAAAAATTTTGTCCCACATCCCAGTATATAAACACATCAAGTCTCAGTCTATTATCCTCATATTCTGTTATAATAGCCTGAGTAGAGAAAACATACACACACACACACACACACACACACACACACACACACACACACACACACAGGCACACAAAAACCAACCAACCAAACAAAAATGCTCGTTCCTCAGCATAACAGGTCAAGCTTGATCAACAACCCGCCTTACAAAGTAGCAAGTTGCAGTTCTAATTCAGTTCATCTGCTCTTTGGTTGTAAAAGCTTACAATATAAAATTCTGAGCCAGACTGACGATGGACCAGCTAGATCACTGAATAACTGAATAGCGAACCAGCTATCATCATTTGATCATATTTAATCACATAATCAGTTGTTCTTACCAAGTCTTAATGTTCTGGGCTTAAGTTTCATCAAATACAAAATGAAAAAAAAAGCCATAAAAAATGTAGAGTTGTTTTTTTGTTTTTTTGCGGGGGAGGAGGGACAGGTTTTTTGGAGGATAAATAAGCTGACATACTGTACTGAGAACTGAGTGGTACTTGGGACACAATAAGCCACTTGTCCAGTAAATGTCAACTGCCACCATCTATATTGCTCACAGTCTGACTCACAGTCTAAGGGAATACAGTTCATCATTGCAGAGAAGGCAGAGTGGAGCATTGTGGCCCATGGTAGTGTGTTGCTGTCCAGCAGCAACATTAAAAAGGGTAGGGTACCTGGAATATGGAGTTAGAAAGAAATAGGAGGAGATAAAAAGAGATAAGAGGAGGCAGGCTAGCCATACTATACCTTACCCACGTGGGAGGATAAAAAATTAGACAACATGAGCTGTGGTCACTCAGTCATCTTCACTTTAATGCCCCGTTTTCCCCAGCCAACAGTTAGAAAAGGTGAGGTAAATCCCTCCCACAAATGTGCCAGCATGCCAGTCCAACCAGAGACTTCTTTTTTTTCTCTGTGGAGGTGGGACTTCCGAATGTAACTGGAACCAGGTTGGAGGCATGTCAAATAGCGGGAGGTGGGCAGAGAGGTGTGGTTATGAGAGGCAGGCAGGGTCAAGCAGGAGGGTTACAGTAGTGTGAGCTTATAGCTGCTACTTCCCAGGTTAGCAAGTCAAAAAGCAGACTGTAGAACCAGAAGCGGGGCACTAGAGTCCTGCCTCTGCTGGCCTACATCCACAGTCTGGGCACAATGGTACAAAGGCTTCAGGTGCTATCTTGGGATCCTACACATGAGCTATGGGGAACATTTCAGATTCAAACTATAATATGGAAAGTCCGAAGTTGTTAAACAGCTCAGCTCCTGGTCTGTCCCCACATAGCAGAAGTCACAGCAAGTGAGCTTTAAAGAAACCTCTTGACAAAGGCTTATACCCAGGAGAAAATCAGCTATATGACTAACCTAAGATCCATACACCTAGGTTCTCTATTTGGAAAAAAGCTCCTTTTCCATGAGTGTTTGACACACAAATGATGTCTACTTTTCAAATGAAGGTATTCTTCTTACTTGTTATGGCTAGTCTTTATATAGACTTACCAGTTCATCTTTTTTTTTTCACTTTTTTTTTTTTTTTTTTTTTTTTTTTTTTTTTTTTTTTTTTTTTTTTTTTTTGGTTTTTCAAGATAGGGTTTCTCTGTGTTGTCCTGGCTGTCCTAGTACTCATTCTGTAGACCAGGCTGGCCTCGAACTCAGAAATCCATCTGCCTCTGCCTCCTAAGTGCTGGGATTAAAGGTATGCACTACCACCGCCCGGTACTTTTTTTTATTAGTTATTTTCTTTATTTACATTTCAAATGTTATCCCCTTTCTTGGTTTCCCCTCTGGGGGAAAAAAAAAAACCTATTACCTCCCCACTCCCACTGCTCACCAACCCACCCTCTCCTACTTCCTGGCCCTGACATTCTCGTACACTCCAGCATAGAACCTTCACAGGACCAAGGGCCTCTCCTGCCATTGATGACCGATTAGGCCATCCTCTGCTATACATATGCTGCTGGAGCAATGAGTCCCACCTTGTGTACCTTATCTTAACATATATCCCTGCTGGATCTTTCATATAGCACGTAATACAACCTATACATTTTCATATCTAGATACCATTTCCTCACTGAAGTTTTATGCACATTATCTAATATTTATATTATCTCAATAGTACTAGGTAAAAAACCGACATACACTCAAACCACACAACCATAAACATCTCTCACCCATGCATGTGGTAAGTATGCTAGGAGATATGGCAGAGCTTCGGCTGTCTCTTGAACTTGCTTACACATGGCAAGGATGACTGGTTGTACTCCAATGAGGATGATGCTCTAGTTTGGCTATTAAAAGTTCCCCAAAGGCCCATGTGCTGCACTATTTGGGAACCTTTAGGAGGTGATATCTAGTGAACAGTCTTCCAGTTTTTGGAAGCATGCTCTTGAAGGGCATTATGGTGCCCTTCCGTGTTCTCGTCACAAGGTGAGGGGCCTTTCCACAGGCCCCAAAACAAATGTGACCAACCGAGTATGAACTGTAACCTCCGAATTGAGCTAAAACGTATGTTTCTCCTTATAAGTTGGTAATTTCAGGTGTTTTGTCCTAGTGATAGAAAGATGGCTGACACAGATAATCTCAGCTAGAGTGATTAGGGTGGTTTGGCTCTGCAATGTGTGTCCTTCATCCCCTAGCAGGTTATTGAAGACATGTTCTTGGGACATAATATAGGGAGAGAGCAAGTATGAACTCACAAGCACTTTGCAGGACTCTGTTTATACTCCAGTTAATAATACCCCACCAGCCAAAGTGGATCCCAAGGCTGAACACAGAGTAGAAGTGGGAAAACATAATGAGATTTGATGACAGTGAGCCTGAGTTTTACATGCATAAACTGTTAATTCTGCCTCTCAGTTCCTGATATTCTCTTCATTATATCAGAAAATCTATTTGATAATTAAGATTACCAAGTCAGAATCATATAAGAAGACAAGACACTGTTCATGTCAGTATAGACAGAATATACACTCAGGATTTGGTTTGCTCATTTGTTTAATGAAATCTGCACTTTTCTTTCTCCTGCTGGGCAGAAAACAGACCCATTTTTAATAATGGATATATGAACATTTCTTGCCATAATCCCAAGAATAGCTCATAATTCCTACTGGGACCAGTCTTCATCCCATGGTATTATGGTATTTTCAACAAATGAATTTAACATTCAAGAAATAATACTAAAATAACTACTTATTATAGTTAAATGCTTTTCTGGTAAAACCTGTAAAATATAAAATGAGCTTTCTTACTGGAGGTAGACTCTAGGGAGATTTCCTGTTTTAGGAATTTGATATCTTCCTCTATTTTCATTTCAAAAAAGATAGACCACTCTATTTTTTCCTTTCCTGATGTGTTAAGTAAGAGACAGATTGCTACTTCCATTTCTTGAGTAAATGGAATACAAGTATTTCCATTTGCATAAAATTTCTCTGGTCATCTAAGCTAAGGGGAAATATAATATCTGCCCCTTCTGCTATCATCTTACTCTTTAGGCAGTGACTTTATGGATGATCCCTAAAGGATACCAGAGATTTCAGAAAGGATTCCACACTGTTAGGGCAAAGCTCATCCCCCTGTTCTAAGGTGGTCCCTGGGCATGCCAGAGAGTCTGTGTGACAGAATCTTGTGTTGATAAGTGAGTTGGAATCATTTTCTACTGTTGTTGGCAGCTGCTGTGGACCCATTATTTGAGCTGGATAATGGTATATGGATAATTCCTCATAAACATGTGAGAAGCAATAGAAGTGTGTAAGGATGGAACTGTGATGCTGCGTGGAGCTTGTCTTCTTATTGCTGTGTCACTGACTTCACAGTCCTGTGCGGGATTAGGACCCCAGGCTCAGACAGCTTTGTGTCAGTATTTTAACCAGTTCATTTACAAGCTTTGGAAATGATCCTGAACTTTGAGATTCTTTACATAAACTCAAGATTGCTCACACATAAAATGCAAACGTACTTCTTAAATCTACGGCTGTGCTTAGCGCAGCAGAGGTCACTGGTCTTCTCACACGTACCTCATCAGCCCCCGCCCTGTAGCACAAGATTCTAAACTCTGAATTCTTGGTCCTTTTTATCATCATCTCAAGTCACAGTGAAATCACTTAACCAGAAGACAAAGGAGAGGGAGGGGGAAGAGACAGGGGAAAGGAAGGGGATGAAGTAGGGGGGAAAGAGGGAGAAGAAGAGGAGAGGGAGAGGTAATTAAATCTTGAATTTTACCTTGAGTTTTACTGTATCTCTAGAGTAATACAGTGCTGTGCCTGAGTGACAAGAAGCAGAAGAGGAGGAGTGGAGGGTGTGAGGCGTTTCATCTCGAGAGGAGGAGGAGGATGGAAATTCAGTGTTTTGCTGGCATGAGACCCAGGATTTCAATGAGAAAGGGAACAGGGACTGAAATGACTTTGGCTTTCATGGAAATTATTATTTGACTTTGATCTTGAGAGAATGTCATTGAGCCAAGTTCTGATGTTTATGTTTGGGGGAGGGAGCGGAGGTTGATGTGGGGAAAGATGAGAAAAGCCAAATACACTTTATTCTGGGAAGAATAAGTGGTGTGTGTGTGTGTGTGTGTGTGTGTGTGTGTGTGTGTGTGTGTGTGTGTGTGGTAATAGGGTGGCGGATGTAGAGCACAGGGAATTCCCTTTTGCCCTCAGGAATTCAGGTTTAAAACAGAAGTCTCAAAGAAGATGAAAGATGACTGGCTTTAATTCCCTCAGTTCCGTGCTAGTTATAAACATGGAAAGAAAATGGGATTGAAGAATGTCTGGGGGAAACAGGCCCTGTAAACCATTTATTATCATATTTGTGGCTTCTAGGGGATGACTTTAAAGCTATCTTTTAAGATGTTGCTTACTTAAAGTAATTGAATTTAATTTTAAATTAAATTTTAGAAACTATCCAAAGTATTTTCTCTCTGCAATCTATTTTCCATTCTCTCTCTCCTCCCCTCTCTCTCTTTTGCTAAGAAGAGTATGCACATTTAAATATGTTTGTAAAGAGCATTTGAAGAGAACTATTAAGAAGACTTTCAAAATAAACAGTAGAGAGATAAAAAGCAGAGCCTCGTCTCAGCAGGAATGCTTGCAAAGGTCCTGAATAATGTGCTGTGTGATCTAAGGTTCATCATGAATTTCTCTGAGCCACCATAGTTTTTTAGGTAGGACTGCCATACCAACTCGATAAATTTGTGTCAATAATTAGTCTTGAGGTAATTATAAAACATGGTCACTAAAAGTACAATAAATAAGTTCATCCACTCAGCATCTGCGGATCTCCAGTCAATAAGCAACTTAGCTACTGCAAACTCCAATTTGCTAACCTATACATATATAAAAAAAGTATGTTGTCTATCGTCCTAAGCTTGTGAAATCTGCATGATAAAGGGTTTGCAAAAAGAGCGTAGCAGCACATGATGGGAGCTTAGGAATTACTCCACTGATGACGATTTAAAAAGAGAAGAGCAAGAAAGGCTGAGAGGATTCAGAATCAAATCGCTTCCTGTGGTCCACAGGACTCACTGTGGGTGTTGTCTGTACCAGCTCACTCAGTCCCCATGCCACACCTAAGATGCCTTAGATAAACATGCCATCCTCAGTTTAGATGAAAAGATAAGACAGGTTATGGAAAAAGTGCCGCCTTTGTTCTTTCCTTAGTCAGCCTGAAAGTTGACACTTTCCCTGAAATATGTGTACAGTGGGGGTGGGGTGGGGGAGAAAATTCTATTCCTGATTTACTTGGTGTGTGAGGGGGAGTCGGGGGGGGTGTCGGTCCAAGGATTCTGGTGTGGGCTGAATAAATGATATGCAGGCCTGAGGTCAACCAAAAAAAGTTCCCTGCCCATGTGGTCCTAAACTGACTCTCCTGAACATGCTCATGGAGGCGACACATTTGTCTAATGAAGTTCATTATGCTGCCCCCTGCGTTGTGATTATGAGCGGAGCTGTGCTGTGGCTTCAGCAAGCAGGTGGTGGAAATACTTAATGAAGATTGAATTCAGATTATAACATTTCAGCGCACTCTGTGATGAGATCCGCCAAGAGTTCAAAACCTTTTCCAATTGGCTCACTTATCCTCTCGCTCACAGGACGCAGAGCACAGGAAGAACTAAATATAAATCGCCTTGGCGCTGCCCCCACGGCAGAGGGCTGACTCAACGCTCATGAATAGAGAGCTTCTGCGTGCTCTTTATGAGGGAAAGCCCATAGGAGACAAAAACATGGACTCAGAAGAGCAATTCTGACTGAAGAGTACTGGCGCTGATTATGAGATATGACCTCTGCTGGAGAATGAGAAATGTGCTAAAAATTAAGAGCTATTTGCACCTGGCTGTCCGGGTGAATGATCAAGTGCTATTGTTACAGAGGTTGAAGTGGTGGTCGGCAGCTTCCTACACTGAGGAGAAATGCGCTCATACTGCCTTTGGGAGCTGAACTATTGACAGATGGTCACTCACTGTGCAAACGCTGTTTCCAGAGGAAATAGACTGGGGAAGAAAACGTCTCAGTGTATTCTTTTTTCCATGCCTCACAAGATCGTGCTAAAAATATTCTCACCCATAGATAAAGGAAATACATTTAAACTCAGTAATACATAGATGCAAAGCAGGAAAATAAACCACACACACAAAGGATGAAATAGTTACCCCGTCTCCATTTTAAAATAATGTTTCACACATACAAGAAATAGTTTTGCTTATAGTAACACACACAGCCTAGGCACTTCTATTTGTTTGTTGAGCTTGTTTTGTAGTAATTTTTCAATTAATCCAGCTGTTTGAGAAGGATTTGTATTCAAATTTTTACGTTTCCAGCAATCACAATCAGACACCACTGTGAGAATCTTTTATGGGGATTTAGAGGCTTAGTTTTTTAAACAACAGTTTGGCTCTTTGTTTGTTTGTTTTTTTTTTTTTTTTTTTTTTGGTTTTGTTTTCATTTCCTCAACAGAATATTCAGCCCGACCCTCTCATTTACCAAAGGACAATGAGTTCATAGTGACATGATCAGTAAGGCTGTGAACCTAACCCAAACATCCCTCACTCTCCAAAGACAGATATATCTAAAATGTCTCAACGTGTACAGCATAGTCTCCTTTTCCACTTAACACCTGAATTTATTCTTTTTTTTTTCCTTTTTTGGATTTTTCGAGACAGGGTTTCTCTGTGTAGCCCTGGCTGTTATGAAACTCACTCTGTAGACCAGGCTGGCCTCGAACTCAGAAATCCACCTGCCTCTGCCTCCCAAGTGCTGGGATTAAAGGTGTGCACCACCACTGACCGGCTCTGAATTTATTCTTAATGAAAAAGTTTTTTTGTTTGTTTGTTCATTTGTTTGTAGTTTGAACTTGGCTAGGAGTCATTAGTAGCCCTTAGAATGCTGAGATGATTTTTATATTCATACTTACCCACCATTAAACAAGGATGTCTTTTCTTAAAGCAAAGGGAATTATTTCATACACTGTTATAACATGCACATGAATACTATTATGAGCCTGCACACAGAGATTCAACTCTATTCTTAACTATTCATCCAGGCAGAGACAACGCAGAGTTGTATACAACCCTAAACCCTTAATATTTTCATTTAGAATGTCTTGTTTGACTTTTATTTGAAACATGAAAACTTACAAAAAAAAATGATGTGTGAACATTTAAGAATCTACCAGGTACCTTCTGTATTCCAGTTTCAGACAACAAGGCACAGGATGAATCAGTGAGTGATACATCCACTGAGAGACCAAGATTCAAAAGGAAGAATAGACTGATCAAGTGCACACCTGTGAGACTATGTAAGTGAGCAGAGGAACAATGGATCAGTTAATAGTGAATATGTAAAATCTTGGTACCGAGCCAATAAGGTGCTGAGTTGAAGGACTAGTTGAAGAACTTAGGCTCTAGTTTTAGGGAGCAAATTAGATTTCTAGAAGAATACAGATAGGAAAGTGTAAGACTGCAGCTCTAGACAGTGATTTGCCAGTAGTGGCAAGAGAACAGAGGCCCACATGTTTTATGATTCTTGTGTCAGTGAAAGGATGGGATCCCATCTTTTGTAATCATTTTGTTGTTGTTGTTGTTGTTTGCTTGTTGTTTTGGAGGGCTGTTTTTGTTTTGTTGTTCATTGTTTTTTGTTTATTATTCTGTTGGAATTTTTTGGTAGCTTATTGGTAGAAAACAGCCTCGACTGCTCTTTTGTCTATGGCCACATATGGGAGAAAATGCATTGAATGGACTAAGGCTGAAAGTGATAGCCATACACCAAAGCAGCCAGTGCCCCAATCATGTTAAACAGCTCATTCTTCACACATTCCACACATTCCCCATGTTTCTTCAGAGCTTGCATCCATCTGGAATGCATTGTGCTGTAGTACACACTAATTTAAAATATTTCTGAAGTCATGGTAAGTAGCTACATCTCATGCTCACATTCTGATCACAGCACCTTCAGAAGCCACCCAATTCCCCCCACCAACAACTTCCTCTAAGCAGCTTTGTAAAAGGCATGTGATGGCGAACGCTTGCCCTGATCGATCAGTTCTTGGCTATGTTCATTATGAGTCTCCTCTAGAGGCTCTGATCTTCAGTCACAGAGATAAACATATGCTCCGGGCCCTGGCTGATGTCTTTCCTTGGCTTTGACTAGATCTCCCTCGTGGCTCACTGCTTTGGTTTGAATATGATTTGCTGCTCTCTGGGGAGGTTCTGCAAGCTTAGGGAGTTGACCCTAGGTAGCAGAATCAGGTAATTGGGAATGTGGCTTTAGGAGTTATAGCCAGTCTCCAGCTGTTTGTTCATTCTGTGTTCTGTTCGCCATGAGCTCCTGCCACGTGCTCACTGCCATGGTGTTTCTGTTTCACTGGTGACAGGCTCAATGATGCAGCCAAGACAAAGACTGTTGGTCTGAAACTTCTAGAACTGTGAGTTAAAAGAAACACTTCTTTCTTTCAAATTGTCCTCTCCCAATGTTTGGTCACGGTAATGCGAAGGTAGCTAACTAGAAACTGACCACGGAGAATCTTGGAGAACAAACGCAGTTTAGCCCATCCAAATGGAAAATTCACACTTTGGTATCAAGTCTCAGGTTGTGTCAACTTCTCTGGTGTCTTTTATCTACCCATAGGACAAATTAGATGCATCCCTAAACCCTCCATCAAAGCCATGTGATGAGGCTATAAGATGGCTCAGCGAGTAAAGGCACTACCAACCAAACCTGATGGCCTGCCCTTTATTCCTGGATCCCACGTGTTGGAACAGAAGAAACGACTCTGCAAATTGTCATGCATGCACATGTGGACACACACATATGAGATAAACAAATTCTGAAAACGAAAAACCTACATGGTGGTATTTAACATGCGTCTGTCATTCTAATCATCAGTCTGCCTACATAAGACCTGAAAGCTTCCTCAAATCAGGGTCCTAAGACTCTACCTGACATATGGCAAGAAGTTCACAAAAGTTCACAGATGTGTGAGAGAATAAATGAGTAAGTAATTAAATCATTGAGCTAATACACTGCTGTGGGAAGTGAGATTCATGGGCACTGTGTTAGCTACTTGCTGTGATATAGCAAGTTATCCCTGAAATTGGCCAACTGGAAGCATTTATTATCCTGGATTCTGAGAGTCACAAATCTGGGAATGGGTTTCCTGGGGGAGATTTGCTTTGTCAAAGAGGCAGTCAAGTCACTGGCTAGGACTATCATCATCTTACCAGCTAGCAGGCAGAAGGATTCTTTTTTTTTTCCACCATAGGTTCTTCTTGTGACTGCCCCCACATGATAGTTTCCCACAGAGCAAGCTCCAGAAGAGAGGCCAGGTCATGCAGTCTTTTATGACGTATTCTCTGTGTGGTATATTGCTGTCTCCACCTTACTAGTTAGAAATAAATCACTAAGTCTAGCCCAAATCCAACAGGAGAAAGGATTTCAGAGAATCTGAATGCCAGGGAGGGGTGGTGGGCCTTCTTCCAGGCTGTTGTGGGTAGAATCTTGTTTCTTCTTCCTTTGTTCCCTGTGTTGCTGTTATTGTTGGTAAGTAAACCATTCTCATGCAAAACAATCTTTCACATCAAGCAAAGGATTTGCTTTTGTGGAAACAGGAGCACTAAGAAGGGTGATAGCTTGTACCAAACCTTTCTTTTCTAAAATAATTTCTTTTCAACCATGTTTGATTTGACCCATAGACAATTGTGACCCTAGGAAGCGGGCAGAGCAATGCTGACGTTACATATCACCCCAGCCTGAACTTCACTAACATGAACACTGTAACTCTATGGAGCTGGCAGTGCTAACAGCTACATTTGCTGGAGGGTTGATATAGCTGATAACTTACCAAGCAACTAATAAGCCCCAGACACTGTGCTGGGGGCTTTGTACGTATTACTTCACTCACAACGGCCCCAAGAGGTAGGCCCTGCTATTTTCCCATCTTTTTACACAGGTATAAACTGAAGCTCTGAGATTTGTGATTGGCCCAAGGGAACAAAATTGTTAGTGCCAGGATGGGCATTCTATGCCCTTAACCTCCTTATACTGATGTCTCTAAGCTTTGGGGAGACAAATGCTACAGTTGCTACAGGTGCGATGCTCAATATTTACTCTTGAGTTAGCTACTGGACAAACTAAGGATAGGTTAAGGACTCTTAGAGTGGCCTCCTTAAATCTTATCCTTTTTTTTCTCAGAATGAGATAATTGTGTGCTCCCTGTATGTTTTAGGGACTGGATGTGATTTTTAAAGTTTATTTTGATTATTATATATTTATGCATAAGTCTGTGTAGACAATGGGGTATGTGCATGTGTGTGCATGTGCCTGCTGAGTCCAGAAGAGGGCGTGGAGCCCCCAGAGCTGGAATTATAGACTGTGAGCCATCCTACTGGGAATCAAGCTCAGTCCTGTGCAAGACCAGTAAACTGTCTTAGGGGCTGAGCTGTCTCCATCTCCCTGAACAAAAGTTTGCACATCTCTCATTTTAGCCTCTTGTAAGTCACTGTTCATTAAGTACAAGTAGTAAATAAACAAGTATAATTTTAAAAGAAGAGAGGAAATGCATTCTTCAGTCATTAAAACATAGACTGACATTGCTGGGTCTACAGCTCGTTTATTTTTCCTTACATTTATTCATGATATATTTGCTGAATGCCTACTGTGTGACAAACACTGGGATCATCTACCATGACACAGAGTTTGTCTACAGGTCCGACTCATATTTATCGACAGGTCTTGAGGTCGGATGTGTAAGGAGAGCATAGTGCTACATCACCCTGACACTGTTTTCATGACTGCGGATGAGAGTGTTCATCCTGTGGCTCTTACACCTGAGCTCTGTCAAATGAACTTTAGTGATAATAGCCTCATTTTTTCAAGCCCTGTCTGCCTGGCATCTGATTGATTGGACCTTAGGTGCCCACTTTCCATTTCTATAGCTTGGTTCTTTCTTTCTCCCTGGGACTTTCAGGACGATTGATTTTTCTTGTACACTGTCATTTCCACTCTCCAATTTCCAGACTCCCCCCTTTTCTCTCTCACCTCCCGCAGTCATGGGTTCCCGCCTGTCCTGTGTTTTGCTGATCTCTGACTCTGAGGTTTGTGTGTCACATATTTCCCACACACATTTGCAGTAAGAAGTTAAGTTAGAATAAGGCAAGGTACAGTGTTGGGTTGTAAGACCATGATACACTAGGGCACTGATTGCTAATTCTTCATCATACCTCCTTGGGTTTTGGCAGGGGATGAGGGATTTACAAACCAAAATTGGTGTGCATTTACAGTGCATGAATTGGTTAGTAACAGTACATCTCAAAGAATCATCTACTGGAGCAAGGCCTCAAAAATAGCATAAAATGATACTTTATCCCATACTTGTTTTCAGTTTTATACTCCTGTACATTTTACTCTATTTTTACATCATTGTATTTTACTTCTTCCACTTATTTTACCTCTACACAGAATCTTAAAACAAAGGTTTTGGGGTTGTGGGAAATGTGGGAAGTAGACTGAGTAGCATTTGGTCTTCATTGTGCTGTTTGGAAAACCAGGTTGTGGCTCAGAGGCAGTATACTATGCCCAATATCACTTAGCCAGCAAGGAGCTAAAACTGGCATCTAAGAGTTGAATTGTACATCCTGTGCCCACCCAGCCTGTGTCTAGGGCACAGACATGACTGGTGTTCAGCATACAGCTGCCCACACTATATGTCTCAGTTCTGGAAGGTTGAATCACAGACAGTCTCATGATACTGGAGAAACAGACTTCTCGGCAGAATCTCCCAGGGAACGTCGATAACATTTGGGGCTGGACAATGTTTATCAGTAAGATCTGCCAGCATATTGTCATACAATTTCCCTTTGGTGGCCGAAAGGTGAGGCTCATGAACCTACCTATCAATGGCTTCAAAATAATGAGTAGTGATGGTGGGATTTAAGGCAAGGTATCCCTGTCAGCAGTCTACCAGATGTCCAGTGACAACAATGCCCTCAAGAACCCAGTATAGGCTGGACAAATGGTTTGGAGGCTAAGAGTGCTTTCTTGTAGAGAATAATATTAGTCAGGATTCTCTAGGTTAAAAGAAACTTATAGAATGAATCTCTTTCTGTGTACAGAAAGGGAATGTATTAGAATTATAGGCTGTGTCCCAGCTAATCTGACAATGGCCAGCAATAAATGGAAAGTCCAAGAATCCAGAAATGGCTCGGTCCATGAGGCTAAACAGCTCAGCTGGTCTTTAATATATACTGGAGTCTCAAAGAAACAGGCTCTAGTGCCAGTGAAGGGATGGACTTGTTAACAAGCCAAGGGCAGGCAAGCAAAGAGCAAAAGCTTCCTTCTTCCTTGTCCTTCTATAGGTTTCCAGCAGATGTGGCCTCAATTAAAGTTATGTCTTCCCACTTCAAGATCTGGATTAAAGGTGTGTGCCTTTCTGCCTCAAGATCCTAATTAGAAGCAGATATTTCAACTTCAAATTAAGTAAAAATTTTTCACATGTGTACCCTCCATTTTTAGATTTTAGTTAATTCCAGATGTAGGCAAATTTACAATCAAGAATAGTAATCACAAGGATCCAAGTTCAGTCATCATAACCCACCAAAGATGGCTCACAAATACTGATAACTCCAGCTCCAGGGAACCCAACAATCTCATTTGGTTCTCCACAGAAAACCCCTCCACAACCCCCAAACACTTAAACATAAATAAAATAATATTACCTCTTGTCTTATGTCAAGTGTGAGTATCATGTCCTGACAGCCAGAATTCCCAGAGGACTAGCACTTGCCAACGTAGAATCAGTAAGACACAATGACTTCCCCTTCAATGGGCCCATGGCCAATGCCAATATAGATGAGTTCCCATTAGTAAGAGACAGAACTGTACAACTCACCAGAATCTATGACTCAGAAGCAGGCCCAAGAGAGCAGTCAACATCTGGAGCAGCAGGCAAGGCCTAACTGCTGGCTCCTTCCCCACAAAGGTGGTTCCAGCAAGAAGATAAAGTAATTTTAAATGGCAGAGGTGATCCATAAACTAAAGGGACACAGTGGAGACAAGAGAGACTACCGAACAAGCTGATCACTCCAGTGTCTCTCTGTCTGCCTCCTCTAATTATAAACCCAGAGTCTGAGAGACCTCCAACTCTTCCACAGCTTTACCTGGCCCTAATTCTAGTGACTTGTGTTTTACAGCTGAAGATAAGGAAGTGGATTCAACAGACAATGGCATCTTTTTGAACAAAGGTTCTTCCAGGGCTCTGATCTCTGAGACTTCAAATCTTGAAGCTGAGAAACTCTTCCCACCACCAAGAACTGTCTAGGCCACCTGAATATCTGGAGGAGTCTAACACTCTTCAGGCCACACTGTGAGCATGCTAGAGATAGACAGGAAGAACTAGCTACCATAGATCATAATCTGAACCCACTGGGTTCTAGAGATCCTTCTGTTGTGGGGACTGTGGGTAGTATCCCATATCTGCTTTCCTTTCACTTTGGTACAGACTCTGAAAATATACATAGTTGGTTATACCTTAGTACTCATTAGACACATCTACGACAGAGGCCTTTCTTTGCTTTGATTTTTTTTGAGACAGAGTCGTGTCACATAGCCCTAGCTGTCCAAAGAAACTATCTGTGTAGGCCAGGTAGCACAGTTGGACTTTGAACTTGCAATGATTCTCCTGTCTGTCTCTTGGGTATTGATAATTGGCCTTGTAAGTATTGCTCTGTGTGTGTGTGTGTGTGTGTGTGTGTGTGTGTGTATGTGTGTGAGGGTACATTGGGTACACATGTGCCTGGGGTTGAAAATGCATACTTTTGCACAAACCTGTGAAAGACAAATATCAGTCTCTGGTGTCATTACTTGGGTGTTGTCTGCCTTCTCTCTTATTGACCTGGAGCTTGCTCTTGCCATGAAGACCAGGCTGGCCAGCCTGAGAGATCCAGAGATCTATCTTTGTCTACCTTTCCAATGCTAGAATTACAAGTACATGCTACCACACCCAGATTTTTATGTGGGTTTAAGGGGACCTGGGTCCTCACTCATGGTACCAGTTGAACTTTCTCACAGCCTGATAGTTGCCCTTTAAGAAACACTAGCACAAATGTGTCCTCATGTGGAGAATGTCTTTTTGCTCTTCTTCAGTTTAAAATCAGGAGCCTCAGCAGTAATCTGTGACACTTTGTTCTGCTTACCCCAGACAAGGACTTTTATCATTGCTTACTAGGCAAATAATGTTCTCTTAGTCACTTTGGACTGCTGTAACAGGACACCACAAGAGGTATATAAACAACAGAAATGTTTTCCTCACAATTTTGAGGGACAGAAATTCCAAAATAAAGGCACCAGAGGCACAGTATCTAGGAGAGCCCACTTCCTGGCCTTAGCTTTTTAAATTATTGGGCCATTGCATGGCAGGAAAAGCAAAGACATTCTCCTAATGGGTCATTAATTATACTTGTAAGGACTATGCCTTCAAGAGTTAATCACTGCCCAAAGCCACCTCAAGACACTATCACAGTGCAGACTGGGTTCCCACATGAGCACTGGAGGACACAAGCATTTGGTCTACAGTAGTACTGCTTCAAAAGTCAGACTTCTCAGTGCCTTTACCACTATGGATGTGCATGACAAGTCATAGAGAGATGTTCCCTGCAACAGAAACTCCTGCTCTCTGGCACCTGGCTTGCACTATCCTCTGGCTTTGTCTATCAGGAGACCAATGCTCCATTTAAAATCTGGGAATAATCAAAACCCAACATATTAGAGTTCCTCTTCTCTGCTGACTCTTCTCTCCTTACCTTCTTGGTAAACTATGGATCACTTTGCCCTGCAGTCAGTTCTTAATGTAGTAAGTCTCCAATCAGGGCTGCTTAAGGGCTGCCTCCTTTTGATGTGCCACAAAGAGCAAACACTAATGTGGGTTTTCCTGCATTTTAAAGATTGAATAATTCCATTTTTGGTGGAAACCTGCTAGAGAGGAAACTCCGTGTACTGGTTGGTGTACTGATGAGTTTTCTTGCTACTGTGACAAAACTCCTGGCACAATGGCTAACATTTCAAAGGTGAGGAAGTCATGACTCCAAGAGTCAGAAGTGGCTTGTCACATTGTATATGCAATCAGGAAGCAGAACGTGAACAGGAACTGGGGCTATACTCAAACATCAAGGCCCGCTCCCCGTGACCTATTTCCTCTAGCAAGTCTCTGTAGAATCCTAAAGGTTTCACAACTTTGCAAAGCAGTGCCACCAGCCAGAAACCAAGTGTTCAGATATATGAGCCTTTTGGGGGACAACTCACATTCAAACCACAAAAGATGGTAAACTTTTAATTATAGGTAGACTATGGCTGTAGGTTTCATAGGAAACTAGTGTCATCTTGTTCTAATGTTTTTCTTCTTTCTGGGATTTGAAAGCTTTTTCCCCTCTGGGGAACAGAAAAAAATAAAAGTTTTCTATACAAAGATATCTTCTGCCCCAAAGAGCCTTTGCAAACTTCCATATCTTAACAAGGAAAGAAAATTGGAAGACTGCCTTCTCATTTCCTCACTGTGTTGTGTTCAGTAGTGGCTTGACCCCTGTCTCAGATACTTGCTTTTTTGTGTGGGTAAAGTGTATTAGCTATATAATAGATGGTCTTCCCATAGACAGAACCTAGAGTGTAAAATTATCAGAGTAGCTTACTTATTTCTGTCCTTTGTTATACTTACACCGATTATTTTGACAACAAAAATCTATAATGCCTTTATAAATATTTATTTTATTTTTATTTTATCTGTATACATGAATGAACCATGTGCATATTAGTGTTTGTTGTGGTTTGAACGAAAATGGCCCCCATAAACTCATAGAGAGGGAATTATTAGAGGTGTGGCCTTGGAGAAAGTATATCACTTGTGGTGGGCTTTGAGGTATCAGAATCTCAAGCCAGGCCCAGTGTGTCATTTTGTCTTCCTGCTCTCTGCTGATCCAGATGTGGGACTCTCGGCTCCTCTCCAGCATCATGTCTGCATGTGTGTTGCAGTGCTTCCCTCCATGATAACAATGGACTAAACCTCTGAACTCTAAGCCAGCTCTAATTAAATGCTTTCCTTTATAAGAGTTGCAGTGGTTATCATGTCTCTTCATAGCAATGGAAGCTCTGATTAAGACAGTGTCTATGAAGGTCAGAAGAGAGTATTGGGTCCTCTAGAGTTACAGACAGAACTGAGTTGTCATGTGGATGCTAGGAATTGAAGCAAAGTCCTATGAAGGAGAAACTAGTTCTCTTAACCTCTATCTCCCTAGCCACCTTATTATTTCTGCTTTTATTCAAGGTTTTTATTGTGTATAATTCTTCTTCCTACTAGCAAACAAAGTCCATTGTTGAATGTCTGCATCCTCCAGCTTGTATAGTATTATATTATAAATGAATAACCCTAACTCTTCAAATCTAAACAATAAACACACATCAGAATTTTATGTATCACCACATTCAGCCAGTTCAGACAAGTCATTATTATACCCACTGATTGTGAGATACAATGACTTCAAAAAGACCGAAGGGAGGATCCAAGCATCTTAGAACTGACGAAGATCTTAACAGAAAGCACGATCAGAAAGGTATGTGTTTAGAATTGTGTTAGTCCAACTACAAAGAGCAACAGTCACAGTTCTGTCGGTAGTCCTATAAGTCAATGACCACCATTTTATAAATTAGCAAACTGCAGACCTAGGAAATTGTAATGACTTATTAAATGATCACTATTCAGTAATATGAAATAAATCATGAGTATCATTTTTATGGCCACTTGCTATCAGGATAACAAAATGTTCCTAATAATTAAGTCTCTTTGCCTAATAAATTTAATTTCTAATATGTTTTGATCTGTTGTCTTAAAATAATTAAGAGACATCTGTAAATGGAAAACATTTCAGAATCTCTGTATTAGATCACAAAGCACATATTTATTTTCTGGTTGTTAGGCAGGACTTCATGGAGGAGCTAGTGGCAAAGCCATGAGATAAATTGAACAAAAAGGTTTAAGTTATGTTCCCTGAAGACTATATGTTGACAGAGAAATCAGAAACATAAATGAAGGCACAGCATGTTGGTGGGTTGGAAACAGTATTGTTAAGGTCTTAGTACTCCTCTCACATGGACTTGGAGATTCATCATAATCCTGATCAAAATCTTTGTGGGTTTTAGAAAAAGGAAATGACGAAGAAATTTTTAAAGTGGATATGCAATGGTAAAGACCATCTATTAGCCAAAATGTTTTCATAAAACAAGAGCAAGTGTAGAAATGCCATGGTGATCATGATGCTGGGCTATAAGTACAAGCATGAATAAGCTTTCGTTGGTTTGCATGAGGATGGTCCCCATAGGCTTATAGGCTTCAAAGTTTGGTTCCGTCCTAGTGGCGCTGTTTGGGAAAGATTAGGTTTGGCCTTGGTGAAGTAGGGATGTAGGCTTTCAAGTTTTAAAAGCCCATGATAAGCTCTCTCTCTCTCTCTCTCTCTCTCTCTCTCTCTCTCTCTCTCTCTCTCTCTCCCTCCCTCCTTCCCTCCCTCCCTCCTTCCCTGCCCCCCTCTCTCTCCCCTTCCATATACTCCTCTGCCTACAGCTTGGAGATCAAGGATGTAAATCTCTCAGCTACTACTTCAAAGCCATACCTGCCTGTTTCTCACTATGAAGATAATGGAATAATCTTCATAAACTGTAAGTGAGTCACCAACTAAATGTTCTCTTTTAAAGAGTTGACTTGGTCTTGATGTCTGTTCACTGCAATAGAACAGTGACTAAGACAGAGCCCTTCATTTATGACAAACTTGTTGACAAAAGGATCTGGGAAACTTATCGGGAAAAGTCAGTATCTTTTGACAAGCTGTTAAACACTGAATATCTTCATGGGAAAAAATAGTATACTTGACCTTTAACTCAAACTACTTGTATTAAAATTATCTCAAAACCATAGACTGAGTGTAATATGGAAAATCATTTATTGGAGATGCCAATATTTCCTGACCTTATGTACACATACTGTAAAAGAAAAAAGGCAGTAAGTTGGATTTCATAAAAACTATAAACTATTACCTTCAAAAGACATTGTTAAGGAAATAAAAAGTTATGTGACAAATCTGAAAAAATATTTCAAACACATTATAAAGAAACAAATAATATAATAAGGAAAATTATATAAATGAGCTCCCAGTATAGTTGGACTCTCTAAGAGGCAATGACACTTAGAACTTCTTTCAGCAATGAGATACACCAGTCAGATAATTGAACAGGAGACATCCTCACACCACTCTTAGTCAATTCTCTATCTTCAAAAATGTTTCTGGTTTGCTTTAGAGTAGACATCACAAGGCTACAATGTCCCTCCAGTATTTAACATTGTTGGCACAGAAAGATTTTATAGTAATCACAAGCTCAGGAAACAAAAACAAGTTTCTATTCTCCACTTTTGCTTGTAATGACACTTAAAATTTCCAAAGTAGTCACTAGAAAACATAATTTGAACTGCAGCCCCATAGTGAGACCCAACCTAGATATATAATTCCCACCTATACAGTAGGTAGCCCTACTTCCACATGTTCCCCACCTGCACAGGATCCCCACCTGCACATGTTCCCCACCTGCACATATTCTCTACCTACACATGTTCCTCACCTGCATATGTTCCCCATCTGCACATGTTCCCCACCTGCACAGGATCCCCACCTGAACAGGATCCCCAAATGCATATGGTCCTCACTTGCACAGGATCCCCACCTGCACAGGATCCCCACCTGCACATGTTCCTCACCTGCCCAGGATCTCCACTTGCACAGGATCCCCACCTGCACAGGATCCCCACTTTATTCTTCCAATGGAATACCAGCCTTGTGAAAGCAGAGCAATTTGTTATTTTTCTCTGTCACCTAGAAAAATGCAGGACACTTACAACATACCTAATGAATATTTGTTGAACATAAATAGATTTAACTGTAAGAACATTCTAAAACAGACAAAAGACATGATATTCTTAAAGATTATGACATTTCTTTCTTTCTTCTAATTTTCACCTGTGCCCAGTATTTTAACAGTGGTTTGACAGCTTCATTAGAGTTCAAATGGCTTAAGCAGATTAGAAGTTAATTTCCATAGTAACAGTGGCAAGGTGTATATCACTTTATTTACATATATTAATGGATATAGTCCTTACACAGCCCCATGGAGGAACTATCACCTTCTGTTCTACTAGCCAGAAAGCTGATCCACAAAGAGATTTAATAGTTTTCCCAAAATAATATCATTAAGATATCAATTTAGATTTAAATTCAGAATCCACCTAGAATCTATGCTTGTAAAAACACAACTTTCAATGTGTCTACAAATCTTCGGGGGAAAAAAATTTTAAAGCAAACTATAATTAAGCAAGCCTGCAATTCTGTGTTTCTAATAAACTTCAGATGCTGTTGCTGGTCTGAGGATCATGCTGATTGGCTAGGCATTCCACTCCATTCCTCTCTCTTGAGGATCAAAATTGATAAGCAGTTGAGAGTATACGATAGGTCCTACTGGGCTAGTATCCAAGTGGTGCCTTCTTCATTTTCACAGTGTACTTAGGTAGCCCTAATCCATGAAGGTGTCGAGGAACCATCCATACTGCATCTCCATTCACAGGAAGGAGAGAGGAGAAAGTACGAAGTTACTCCTGTCTTTTTTAGGATATGAGCAAAGGTTATCCATCTCCTCTGTGCTATGCTCATGAGATAGCACCCAGCTGCAAAGGATAGACATATAGTCTCTGACTGCCTTTTGATGAAAACAGGAAGAATCTTCTTAAAGGGAGTAGTGAGAACTGGTGAGACAGCTGGAAGTCTCCAGCATCTTAGCTATGAAAGGCTTTGACTGCCTCCTCACACCTCCTCAGGCCTTTCCTCTCAGAGTGATCACATGAGCTCCCACAGGCTTTGACTGCCTCCTCACACCTCCTCAGGCCTTTCCTCTCAGAGTGATCACATGCGCTCCCACAGGCCCTCCCCTTTCCTTTGGGTTGACTGGCACAGGAGGAATTCTTTTGTCTCTAAGAAAACCAAGTTTACAACTGAGTCACTTCATTTCATTCAATTCCTCCAAAATTCTAACCAAATGGAGAGGGGCAGTTAATTTTTGTACAGACCAAAAGTCAATAGTTTGGGATGATAAATAATAAACATTATAAATTTCTGAGAGCCCACTTTTACCCATATTTCCTTAGTGACCCACCTGTTCTTTAATCACTACCATCTTTAAGGCAGCTCAATGATGTTGGAAACAGCATCCTCAAAGAGACTTATTTTGCTTAAATTCTCCTTTTTCTCTTTAACCGCAAGTGCTGATAAATAGCTTTTGTTTTCTTATCTCTATTACGACCAAAGAGGGTCCCCGGAGAAAGGATTGTGAAGGTAATTCATTCTACACAGATGTGATTTGAATCAAGTGCGGGCAAAGACGGGGAGGCTCTGCTCATTTTTGTTGGAACGTCTTGGCCTAAACCTAGGAACTCAGAGACATTTGGATTAGACAACTCACACAAAGCACTTACCCTCCCAGCAGTCACGGACGGGCGAGCTGGCTAGATGTAAAGAATGTAGTGTTCACACAATGCATCCAGTTCCTCTGCAAGTTAAAAGAAAGGGCTTAGGAAGTCACCATCTTACTTTTATAACTTGCTATTTTTTTTTTTTAAGAAATTTATCTTCTCAGTTAGGAACTATGTTCGATGAGATTGAATGTGTTCCAAGGAATATGATCACATACAGAAGATATATTTGTCCTGATAGCTGTTTGTTTACCCCTTCTGAATTAAGCACAAGCTTAAAAAAAATTTAAGAAAACACACACACACACACACACACACACACACAGAACAGCAACAAAGGAACACAAGATGAGACGACATAGAAATGATCCTTGCTCATGGCTTGTCACCAAAGCCTATAAACTTTTGTTTCTGAAGTGGGTCAGTCTGCAAATGTGCCCAACAAAGTTTATTGGAATACATTGTACAAGTCCTTCTCCTCTCCTCTCTCTCTCTCTCTCTCTCTCTCTCTCTCTCTCTCTCTCTCTCTCTCTCTCTCTCTCTCTCTCGGTTGTTTGTTTGGTTTTTTGGTTTTGGTTTTATTTTGTTTTGTTTTCTCTTTGGCAGCCAAAGCACAGGCTCATTTTCAGATGGACCTGAGTTTTTTCTAATAACCTTGGTTTTCAAAAGGTGGCACCCATCTGCACTTTGTCTGACAGAGGTTTAGCTATTGAATGAGCCTTGGCAGACAGCGAGGAGAATACATTTGCTTTAGCTTTCTCAATAATCAGTGAGTGTCTCTGCAGGCTCGGTTAGTCTGACTGATTGATTGTAAAGACAGCCAAAATGAACAGCTCGACCATCTCACAGCCTGATTTCCCCGCCATGTATTGACCCAGCCCAAGTTACATATGTTACAGTATTTGCAAAGCTGTCAGTGTTGTAAAACACTGACTGGGAACTCACTATTGACAGAGGTTTTATGAGAACCCATTAAAATTTGAAACCAGATAGTCCTGGCTGGTTTTACATTTGGAAAATTCTTTTATATAGGGAGAGGGAAGCCATGTATTAGATATCTACACATTCACATGAACAAAATAGCAGTAAGAACACTGAAAAGACAGCTCTTCCTGAGAATTCTCTTTGATGTGATTAACTGGGCAGAAACTTGGAATGAAAGCAAAGAGAGAGAGAGAGAGAGAGAGAGAGAGAGAGAGAAAGAGAGAGAGAGAGCTGGAGCAATTTTGTGTGTGTGTGTGTGTGTGTGTGTGGTGTGTGTGTGTGTGTATGGTGTGTGTGTGTGTGTATGTGTGTGGTATGTGCGTGCGTGTGTGCGTGCGTGCGTGCGTGCGTGCGTGCATGCGTGCCTGCCTGCCTGCCTGCCTGTTTGTCTGTCTGTCTGTGGTGTTGTTTTTCTTGCTTTTAATTAATTAATTTTTTAAATTTCAGAATGTGAGGAGCTCAAACCCCAGATCCTTTCTCACCCTTAGGAGGAGGAGGTGCTGGCATCTGCTGGTAAAGGTAAGTGCTGTTTTTAAAACATGTGTCATCTCATTAACTCTGGAGATGGCCTGTCCTGTCTGGAAGCTGTCTGCATTTGAGACCTCTTGGGTGATTTATGGTTAAAGCAAAATGGGTCATTTGAAATTGTGGAGCCAGCGGTTTGCTTTCATTCATCTTTAAAGCCTTTAGTTGAATTCAGGCCAGATCAGAGAGCTCTCTTCTCAAGCTAAATAAACTTCTGACTTTAGTAATTGAACTCTTCAGATGGGCCACTCTAGGAATGCGGGAAACTCAAGGCTCATTCAATCACTGAGCACTCGTAGTTAGAATTATGATACTCTGGTCACTTGTGGCTGAATAAAGAGCTGAGGTTTAATGAGTTTACCAGGTTAAAATGAGTCAGTATAAGGCAGGAATCAGACTTAATAATTAGGGCTCCACTTAAACCACTGAGGATCTTCCTTAACAGCAGAACTGGAGGTGGGGTTAGAAATGGGGGTAAATGCCCTTGCTCTTAGCCAATCATGAACCACTAAGTGGGGGCTGACAGTGGGAGGTAGGTAGGGAGCAAGTTTACCTAGTTTCACTATTGACCACAAAACATATGAATGCCCCCAAATTCTAGCTGCTTTACTTTGAATTTGGTCAATACTCAATAGTGATAATCTTCCCTACCTGAGGAAATTTCTAGAACATGGATGGCTCCTATAATCTTGTCCTATTTCCAAAGCCAAAGGTGTTACGGAATAAGAACTTGGCAGTCTCTCTTAAGAAGGATGGACTTTTCTTAGGAAGCAAGGCCCTGGTGAGTGAATAGATTAAAATCAGTCTATTCCTACAATAATGGCTGAGGATGAGGGCTCCCTATTGTCACCAGTAGCAATTGAAAACTGGAGACATTGATTGGCTTTAGAGAAATTTTGTCTCTGTATCTTGCTGTGAAAGTCTTGAGTGTCCGTTTATTTTTCTTCTAAAGTAAGGAAAATAATTTCTAACTGAAACATGCACACCAGGGATTCCACATGATTGTTTATGCAAAAATATTTGGTGCCTATTATTTACTTCTTCAGAGTAGGTGACACAGAATTCTACCCTCAACCTCAAAGGGAACACTAAGCAAGGGGGGAGGGGCATCATCCTTCCCAATTCTAGTTACAGCTATGTGTGTCCATGAATATAGAAATGAGAAGAAAAGTAATATATCTGCAAAATGTTTTGTAGTTTAGTCTGGTGGATAGACTCAGGCACTGGGTAACTCTTCTACAAGGGAAGCCCATTCCCACAGATCACACCGCTGTGCTGTATCTTATGTCCATCTCTCTTTGTCTCTTCTTCTTTCCCTCTACTTGCTTTTGTAATAGAAGACCTCAGCCCTGCTAACATCTTCCTGATAAGACAAAGCCATCCTACTTCTTATGAATAGAAATTGCTAATGACATTGCACCAGCCAAGTCAGCAACCCAATGTCTTTTATGGTTCTTTGTGACAATTTAGTGCAGTGTTCAACATGCTACTGATCTGATTTGGGCATCTTGATTCTTCATTCAAAGATAAGCAGCTGATCTAGATGTAGATGAGAACAGTTTGACTGATCAGGCACATTCTGTATGCATAAAAGGAATGGAAGTGAAGAAAGGCCAGTTCATCCACATTAGGTAGAGATTACTGACAGGATATGGAAGGGTGGGGGAATGAGGTAACCTTTCCCTTCAAGTTAAAACCTGCATCTTTAAGACCTGCAATCCAGAATACACTCATCCCTGAAACTATAGTACATAGTTTGTCATCCCTGTGCATTCTCCCAGTACAAGTACAGGATAAGGGAAGTGAAACATCTAGCTTTGAATTCACATGTGGCTTCTTGGTGTTTGCACATGTATGGTGCTGGAATGGACATGCCTCCTGGTCTACTAGGAGTTCTGAAACTTCAGAAAGACCCTGTTCCATAGAGCATGCTTCCAAGAGGTAAGTCATAAGAAAAATGATGCCCGCATCTTGAAATATATACCCACTAAGGAAAGGGGGATCCAGATATGAGTCAAAAGTTCTTTCAAACATAGATTAGACCCTGACTTCCAAGTTCTAATTGTTTGACTAAGTCAAGACTCGTTTCTTTTCAGTTCTTCTTCCATTAAACCTCTTTAAACTGTTTTGGAAAACATGATATTGGGATTAAGCCCCCTAAGAGTAGACTTTTAAAGAAAATCACCATTATATTCAGTGCTTCATATTATTCACCAACTAGGACTTTAACTTCATTTTGATGAATGAACAAAGAGCCTTTACACATCAGTGATTAGAATAGGGTAACATTGGTCAAAAGAGAAGATAGCATCTTTCTTACCTGAGATGCTGAAAAAAAAATGAGAATCTTAGAAATAACCCTGTTCTATAGCTTTGGTCAGTCACAACATATGCTATATACATGTCGTTGGAGAGCTATCTGCAAAATTGCCTTCTACTTAATTTAAGAGATGAGTCAAAAATTTCCTCTCAACCTTTTGGTCTGATTTTTCAGTAGCAACTGTATTTTGGATAGTTGTGGGCTCAAAAGAAGTACTGTATATGTTGTGAAAAAATAAAGAGATTGCTAGAACCACAGTAAAGAAAGAACTAATGAGAAGGGACCTGAGCAACATAATGAAAATAAATAGTTCTCTGTACAATGCCTCTCCTGGGAGCAGGTTATGAAAGAGAGCTAGAATCACAGACTCTGGGATAAAATTATCCAGGGTAGAAAGTAATTAGGGGTGAGTACATGAAAGCCTGGGTTTAATTGTTCTTTTTAATGTAGTGAAAAAAGGCATTCGTCATACAACTTTAAGTGAGTGTCCCATTAATGGAGTGTTCACCCAATGGAATACTATAAATTAATATTTTTATATATCCTGTAATTATTTGGTGAGTAGCACATTTGTGGTGCACTGTATGTGTTAAAAGCATCAATCAGGTAAATGCCATCATTTAAGATTCCCTCTGACAGTTAACTCTGTGTTTGTGCATTTCTCTATTTCTTTATTTTTTAGTCTGCCAAGATTCTCTTACGGATGCTTGATGGCTGCTTCAGTTCTAAGAGATCTATTTCTCATTCTGATTCTAATTTGCTTCCTGATCTTGATCTTCTTTCTTTCTATCTATCTATCTTTCTTTCTTTCTTTCTTTCTTTCTTTCTTTCTTTCTTTCTTTCTTTCTTCCTTCCTTCCTTCCTTCCTTCCTTCCTTCCTTCCTTCCTCTCTCTCTCTCTCTCTCTCTCTCTCTCTCTCTCTCTCTCTCTCTCTCTCTCTCTCTTTCTTTCTTTCTTCCTTTAAGATTTCTCCAGGAAGCACACTTTGGGTCATTCTTTGGTTCTGACCAGGGACTGAGACAATTAACTTTCTCTATCTGGTGGTTCTCAACCTTCCTCATGCTGTGGACCATTAATACAGTTACTCAGATTGTAGCAACTCCCAACCATAAATTTATTTTTGTTGTCACTTCATAACTGCTGTTTTGCTACTGTTATGAATTGTAACATTAAGTATCCATGTTTTAAGATGGTCTTAGGTGACCTTGTGAAAGGGTCATTTGACCCCCTGAAGGGTCTCAGCACCCTGGGTGAGAACTGATACTCTCGACCCATCAGTTCCAGGACTTCCTTGCCCTGCTTCAGAAGCAAAACAAGCTTCACTTTCTCTTACATATAATTCCTCTTGGGAATATGGAGGAACCTTTTGAGGCAGATGTCATTGTTCTGGGTACAGTTCCATGTGAACATACTGGTGGCCTTAGGATACTTTTGGGAGCTGGTCCTAAATGTCTTGCTTCTAAATACTCAGATAACTGTGCTATTGTGTTAGCCAGGTTAAATTAAAAACGCAGTGTGCTATTTAACCCCATGTTAATCTCACACCACCACAACCCTGCGAGAAATCTTTATATCCTTTTGGACCTAATGCAAAAGGCCTGCACTGTGACTCGAATCGAAGGGTGATTTGTTTTGTTTTGTTTTGTTTTTTAGAATCATAAATCGGCCACCAACTCCACAGAAGCCTTGGGCCAGTCATTTAGCCTGATTTCAGGTCTGTTTTCTCATCTCTAAAACAGCAATGATCATGGAGCCTGCATCTCTGAGGCTTGCTGAGAGACTTGGCCGGTGACGGTGGGCTATGCTTAGCAGGGCCCAGCCACTTCCGAAGACTCGGTCAATCTTACTACTCTCCCTCTCCTGGCTCAGCTGCCTCAGACTAGTCAATAATATGTTTGCTCTAACAGCGTTTTAGATTCTCTGAGGGTTGAGAAAATGAGATAAAATATACACATACCTTGGAAAGATACTCAAGGATATGTGAAGGCTTGCAACACCCCAACCAGTGTAGGACTTAAACAGTAAGTAAAGCATGGAGCAGGAGTGTTTAAGCCCCTGAAGTAATTATTGTTTGTTTCAAATCCCAATATTTTCACATTTCATCTTTTGAAGGAAATCCATATTGTGTGTATAAATGTGCACATCTGTCACAGCCACAAATGAACCACTACTGATGTCTTGTTAGTGGTTTCTTGTGTTTATCATCCATGTTGTGGAGATGGAAATAGACCTTGACAGCAGCCATGTTTGCTGAGTATTTTCTTACCCACAATGTCCTCACTAATTTTTGTTTTTATAAACATTAATCATGTACTTCCAGTGAATACCAAGTTATACGTGTTGTATGATAGTGATTGCAGTCCAGTGTGTTTGTAAGAGATGACAACATCTCACACTTCCATAGGACACTCCCATCCTTCCTCATAACACATATATGAGTGTGCAAATGAAGACATTCATTCTCCTTCCTCTGTGAAAACTGATAGATCCAGAGGTTTCCAAAAGCAGGTGTTTAGGGGGCATAGGAAGAGTGAGAACAAATGATGCCCTTATACTAACATGAAGCCTAGAGTAGACATTGAGAAACTAGTTAAACTCTCAGAGAAGACGGAAGTGTTCTGGAGCTGTGCCATCAAACCGGCTCCTTAACACTGAAGACCCCAATGAACTAGACACCCAGAGAGGGAGGTTTCAAGTTTCAGTCTCACAGGATTGAGCCGACCTCCAAGATTTATTTTCAGACCTTTTTTTTATTAGTCTCTGTTGCAAAGTAAAACTTGGGTGGGCAGAATTCACCCCATTCCGGGTTTCTGTGTAGACTATGGTAGCATTTTATGGGACTGATATAGTTCATTTTAGGGGCTATTTCTACCCAGTGTCTTTGCTCCCCTCAGTCCGTGTACACCAGCCCCTTCCCCCACCTTTGATAATTTACAGCATTTTCCAACCAGGCTTGGCTTAAAGCCATTGACCTCTGTGGCCTGCGTTATTGACCAGAACACAGCATCTTCTGCCCACATAATCTATGTCTCTTTATCTCCCTGAAAGGGAAGGAAATGACTCCTGAAATGGCCAGAAACACAATAAAAATGAGAGGCTTTCCCAGTTTTTCTCACTGTCACTTACTTTAGAAACAGCCACAATGGGGTGGGCATTGGTTTGTGTTTTGAGTAGAACACTGAGGAGCCATCCTTGCAAGCCATCTCTGAAAGCCAGAAGATCCCACCCAGATAAATTCACTTTTTTTTTTTTCAGCTTTTCATGTGAGTAAAATCAGTGGCTTTTCACCAGTACTACCCTGGAATTAATCTATAGATTCCTGACTTGTTAAGCCCACAGGGACAGTCATGAAAACACAGTAGGATTACCACCCCCTAAGGCCTGCAGTGTGCACTGAGGTGAATAAGAACTGAGAGAGAGGAAAGAGTCATCTGACACCCAAGATGAACGAACGCCTAGCTTACCCAAGGTCTCAAGGCAAGTTCAGGCTAAAGATGGAGCCAACCACTTAGGCTAAAGCACATGTTGTCCTGAGGAGTACTCCTCAACAACTATTAATCCTAAGGAAAACCCCATCTAGCCAGGTTTGTCTGCAACAGTGGATGACAAGCCTTTGTACTCCCTCAAAAGCCCATGCTGGAGAGTTCTCAGAGTCCTCCTGGTACCACTCTCAGTCAGGAACTGGGAACAGCCCAGAGAAAAATCCTAAAAAGCAGCAGTCAAGACAGCAGCAGTTAGAGCTTCATAGTCATGGATGAGAGGCTCATCCTCTCTGCCTTCACTTCCCCATGGGCACGACAGGAATGGCAGCTTATGTCAACCTGGATCTTGAGACATGAGATAGCTGGTATAGGGAAATGTTCCATCTGCGGAGAGCCTATTGCTATAGCCTAGGGTTTAGAAAAGATGTGTGCCAACAGTAAAATACTCGACAGGGCTCGCAGCATTTTATCCGAATGAGCCAGGACTTAGTGAGGAAGTGCTTTGGCAGAAGTCCTGTACTAGCAGAGCCTTAACTCACTAAAAGCTGGCCACCCTTGGTCACCTTAGACTTTACTTATGAGTAGAGGGGGCTCTGCACCTAGGTAGTGCATTACTCTTTGCAGGATACCAAGATCGACTCTCTTTCTATACTCAGACTTATCAACTGGAACCTAGATTTCTACAATGCATATTGCCACCTTATATCCCCATAGTCTACCATAGAGAGTTGTAGGGTTATGCCGTGTCGGGACACAAGAGAAGTTTTGATTGTGCTTACCCCACGCTGGCGCCAGGTGGGTGTCAGGCTATGGGAAGCTGCTGGGCACCGCTATGGGGTGGGGGAGCACAATCTGAGGTCCCGGGGACTGCCAGAGCTGGCTAGGGGTCCCTGGGCCTGCAGAGAGGCCAGGACCATCTGGTTCTCAGGTGATTGGACACCCAGGCTCTGCTGGATGCCACGGAAGAGATGAGAACGGAGTTGGGGCCCAAGGGTTGGATCTAGCCAGGGGTCAAGGAGGAAGAAAGGGGGAGCTCCAGCTGGGTCGGACGGGGTGGGGGGAAGTCCTTGGCTTGTTGGCGGGGTGGCTTGGCTTGGTGGAGGCTGTGGCTGGAAGTTTTGAGAGGCCTTCTGTGAGAGATTAGACGGCTGGCTCTTTAGGCGAAGACCTGTTCCATTGCTCCCCACAGTGGATCCCGATGAAAAGTGACAGTCCGAGGTTTTAAGGCATTTATTGTCATGGCAGAGAGTGGCGATGGGTAAAACAGTACCCTACTTTCTCAGGGAAGGCCTGAGAAATAAAACCTTTTGCAGGGAGGATTGTCTGAGAAGGGGAGTTCATTGGCTAAGCCTCCAGGCCTTTAGTACCTCATTAAAATGGAGATCTGTCTTAAGGCTATGTGACCACAGGTCACATCCTCTACCTGTGGAGGGGCTTGGTGTATTGCCCTTATGTGATTTATATATAGTCACAAAATTATGAAGGGCTTCGGCCTTGTGTCAGGAGCCTGGTGTCCAGGAGCTTGGCAAAACACCTACCGTCCCTCAGGGTGGCCGGGGTTTCCAACCTTAGCTCAACCAGACACCAGGCTGCCTTTCACGGTCCTACAGAGAGAGTCATGGTCAGTTAGCATGAGTCTTGTCCCTCATCAAGGGAACTTCTCTCTGCAACAAATGCAGACCATTACAAGAAACCACAACTGATGGAAATCAGTGCCAACCTACACATTTACAACACAATGTCTACATTGAAGGCTCAGCTATCCTTGTGGAAGAGGGGGAAGATTGTAAGTGCCAGAAGTTCAGGGAGTTTGCTGTAAGACTGTCTCCTAGAAATGTCAGAGAAGCCACACCATGGAGTTTGTGTAAACATAACCTGAAGAAGGACAATACCATGACACCAACAGACATGCTAATGTGGAAGGGAAAAAGCTCTTGGAACCTCAACCATTCGACAAAGAACTGCAGGCAACTAATGAATGCAAGGAATGGGAGAAGCAGTCTTCTCCAGGGAAGAGCAAACTAGTCGGTATCCAATACCAAATGGTCAGCTTTGAAAATATATACATGCAAGTAATCATGTGGACTGAGCAGGTTTTAATCATGCGCGTGCACGCGTGTGCATGCCGCACTTGCGCATGCGCGCACAAACCAAAGAAAAAGAGGCCATAGATTTGGAAGAGAGCAAGGATACATGGGAGAAGTTGGAGAAAGGAAATGGAAGGGAAGAAATGATCTCATTATGTTATAATCTCAAAAATAATTATAATAAAAATAGTAAGAGACTCAGAACAGCAGATTCCCATTAAGTTTGTCATTTCTACCACCAGTTATTCATTGCTTATTCATTTTAAAGTTATTCATTTTAAAGAGTTATCTTTAAAATTGATAGATGGATGGATGGATGGATGGATGGATGGACTGATTTATGAGACAAGCTCTAGCAAATGCTAAGGGTTCAGGTAAATATAGAGCAAAATTTATAATGGAAGAATTCTATTTCCCCATAAACTTCAAAAGCACACATATTATAGAACTCTACAAATAGAGCATCTCAGCCCAGCTTGGAGCACATCAAGAATGCAGGGACAGTTTAAAAACCAGTGTACCTGAGGGCTAATAACCAGAAAAACCACCATTCCTGGTCATCTCTGTGTTAAAGCAAGGCAGAGAAACAGACAATTGCAGAACAGCTGACAGTGTCTTTTAAGAAACATGAAACAGAATGAAACCATCTCAGGGTGTGTAGTCAATTGTTTAATTTACTTTAATAAACCATACCTGATTGATAACAAACTTATGAAATTTCAGTCACCAAACTTGAAAGTCCATGTCCAAGTACCCAGACATAAACAGGAATCTTAAAACCTGCCCCAGTCAATCAACCAGAACATAAAACATATTAGCCCCTCTGGAAAATTCTTGGTTTTCTCAGATTTTCCTTATGGGACACAATATATTAGAGAGTGTAGCAATTTGCCTTTTAAAACTGGGCTTCTGTTGTGTTTCAAAATTGAACACTCCAGTGTTTACTTAGTGGAGTAACACAGACTGTAAACCTCTGCACTGGACAGGCAGAGGCAGAAGGATCTCTGTGAGTTCGAGCCCAGCCTCGTCGACATAATGAGTTCCAAAAGAGACAGGGCTACATAGTAAGACACTATCTCAAAAAAGCAAACCAAACAATAACACTGACTACTCAACGGCAGGTGACAAATATGTAACTCAGATATAAGCTGAAATAATGGCACAGAATGATGGACAGACACTCTGTGTCACAAGAAAAGGATTCCACTGGCAATGTTATTTCACTTTTAATCATAAATAACAGTTAATGCTATTCACAGTTGCTCTGCCTCACATTTTCATAGGCTTTTTTAAAATAAGACTTCTGCTTTTGTATTAAAGAAACCATTATTCCCATGGCAAAAATTAAACCTGAGTTTCTGAGCCCAACTGCTTAATGGCTGAATTACCAGAGACAGCGCATCTCATCCACCAGGCTGCTTGTTCCACGAGGATCTGAAGGCAGATTAAGAACAGCCCCCAGGGCTAGACACTGGTACAGGAAATATGGGTACCTGCATTTAGTTATGTTTATAACAGTCGTTTAAAAAACAAAATGTCTTTGACAGTACTTATTAGCCATAATATATGTGAATTAGACTTCTGAGCCCATTGTTAGCTAATCGTTTTTGATAGCTTAGTTGAAATCCAATTTAAAAGCAAACAATTTTATCATTACAAAACAAAATTTTCTTTTCCACATATCCTAATCTGAAATCTCTAGATCAAACAGGGAGCCAAAGTCTTGTGGAATGATTTATCTAATTTGCACCTGACTGTGACAGCAGCAATCTGGGTTGACAATTTTTCTGGTGGGAATGAAAACTACCACTTAACACATTTCAAAGATATTACCGCAGTTGTTACACTGTGTCATCTTTCAAACCTTCAGGAGAAACTATGCTCTGAAGTCAGTAGTAAAGGGCAGCCGAACTCCCCTGGAGAGCTGGACTGCTTCTACCTTGAGAATCTGATGAATGGACTGACCAAACCCCCTTTGAGTTGCTCTTGCACAACTCAAATCCAAATGTGTGCTCAAGTGCAATAGATGTGTGAGCCCATGTGGGATGTGTAAGCCCAAGTAACATGTGTGGGTTCCTTGTGAGATGTGTGAGTCCGTGTGAGAAGTGTGATCATATGTGAGTCCATGTGACATGTGGCAGTCCATGTACTAAGCGTGATCCTATATGAGATATGTAAATCCAAGTAATGTGTGTGATCCTATGTGAGTCCATGTGATATGTCAGTCCATGTAATAAGGGTGATCCTATATGAGATATGTAAGTCCAAGTAATGTGTGTGATCCTATATGGGTCCATGTGATATGTGTCAGTCCATGTGAGAAGTGTGACCCTATGTGAGATGTAAGTCCAAGTAATATGTGTGAGTCCATGTAACATGTGTTAGTACATGTGAGATGTTTGAGTCCATGTGACACAAGTGAGTTCATATGAGATGTGTGATACTATGTGAGATCTGTGAGTCCAAGTAACATGTGTGAGTCCATGTAAGATGTGTGAGCCCATGTGACATGTGTGGTGCTATGTGAAGAGTATGAGCCCATGTAAGATATGTGAGCCCATGTGACATGTGTGATCCTATGTGAAGAATGGGAGTCCATGTGAGATGTGTGAGTCCATGTAACATGTGTGATCCCATGTGACATGTGTGATTCTACATGAAGAGTGGGAGTCCATGTGAGATGTGTGAGTTCATGTAACATGAATGAGCCAATGTGACATGTGTGAGCCTCTGTGACATGTGGAAGCCTATGTGAAAAGTGGGAGTCCATGTGAGATGTTTTAGTAAACCTAACTCTTATTATTTTGCTTCTTGGTTGGGAAAAACAATTCCACTACAGCTGTACGGGACATATGCACGGGACAAATCAATAAGGACAGGAGTTAAGGGTCTTGGAGCAGGAGCCTCTTATCCCTTGCGTTCTTCCTCTGCCCTCACAGAGACTCAGCCACTTTTATCTGTTTGTTTTGGGTTCTTGTAGCAGTTCCCTCCATAAATCTAGATAAGAGGCTTAGCCTCCTTTCCCATCTATCAATCTCAGATAACATGTCTAGACACCTTAATATAGGAAGGGGAAGATTGAGCATCCCAGCTTCTTCCTCCACCAAGTATTTCATATTTATCATTTTAGTTCTCCTATGATTCTTACCTTTGGAACTTTGAATAATATATAAGCCTTTTAATTAGTGATTCTAACTCCCTGATCTCTAATCATCTCTATAATCACAAGCTGTCATTTTTAAACATGAAAACAACAGCACAAGCTCAAGACCAGTAAGGCCAGCAAGTGGTGAGGATGAATATAAAGCTACAGAGTTAAATAGCCCCCGAAACCATAAGGCATGGCTGGGTGGACTTCAGACATCATGGGGAGGCATTCAGGTTCACTTTATGTCATTCTCATTTATAGTCAACTCCACGTGTGACCTCAGAAGGGCGTTTGCAGTGAGTCAGTAGTATCTAGCCACACCCAGGAGAATTCTCTGCAAAACATCTTAGGCTTGCTTGACTTTGAGTTTGTCTTTCCTAATATTTGTAGTGCATTTGTTGAATACGTCTTCCCCAGAGAAAAGCTTTCTGTCTCCATCTCCTGTTGCTTCTGTCTTTGGGTCACTTTGAGAGTCAAAACGGTAAGTTGTGTTGATGTCAGTTTATTAAACATGTATTAGATATGTAGATCCATTTGAGAAGCACTTCACCATGCTGTAAAGTGGCCCCTTTCAATGGGCTTCTCACACCAGAGCATATGAGACACAAGGAGGATTTCAAAGAGTATGTATAAAAACTATAACCAAGAACATCAGCTGTAGGTAGCAAATGTGGACCCTTCACCATTCAGCAGCAGTACACCACAGGGAACTACATGTAGAGCTCAAGCCCAGGACTGCAAAGCATTCAGAATTAGCCCCGCACCCGGAGGCAGATGACTAAAGGAGAGGTGGGGTTAGATGATAGGATGTTTTTGTATTTTCTAGTTTTCAAAAATGGTATGAATCTGGGCAGTTGGCTTGCCTTAGTGAATAAGCATAAGGGTCAGGGTTTGCATCCATAGCAGCCACCTGAGTGCAGGGCAGACTGTAACTACATCATTGCTAATCCCTGGAGTGAGCTGGCTAGCTAGAATTGGCCCAGTTTGCAAGCTCTGGTTCAAATGAGAAACTGTCCCTCAACATACAAGGTGAAAAGCAATCCAGGAAGATACCAGAAGGCCTTCACACACACACACACACACACACACACACACACACACACACACACACACGAATTCACACCAAAAGAAAAATCAAAAACCAGAATGAACCTATAGTGTGTCTTTTTGTTTTAACCCAGTTTCTCCCAACCCTGTTGCTCCTCAGGACTAGGTTTGTGGTTGGTGGTTGGTGCAGCTGTTGGTTTTCCTTCCTTTTTGATTTCAGCTCCCTTAGACCCTCTGAAGTATCCTATCCTGACCAGAACTTAATCCTTCTCCAGCTGGAACTGTGTGCTTAGCAGAAGTTCTTGTTCTAGTCTGCATGATAGTCTCATCCAGCAGCATTCTCAGAACACACACCGTGAGTGCTGAGCCCCCACTCTAGGATTTCCAGTGCAGTCGCTGCACATTGTGAAAGCTGCTTGCTCAAGTGTGACGAAATCCACAAGAGTGACGAAAATG
The DNA here is from genome assembly GCF_008632895.1 of Mastomys coucha. Taxonomy (NCBI): domain Eukaryota; kingdom Metazoa; phylum Chordata; class Mammalia; order Rodentia; family Muridae; genus Mastomys; species Mastomys coucha. The sequence goes on along the minus strand of NW_022196900.1, from coordinate 47,140,586 downwards.
TAGGTAAGATTTGGTCCCACCTTCAGAACTATTTCCACCTACCTTGGGCCGGCTTCATCCCTATTACTAAAGGGGGACCCAAAATAATTTTGTTTCCATTATTATTACTATTATTATTAATGATCCCACCAAAGAAACTTAGCTTTTCTTTACTATCAAAAGTATTGGAACCACAAATCTCTTCCGTGTGACCCTGCCAGTTCTCTCTCCTGCACTCCAAACTTCTTTTAAGAATACCACTGCTCTTTCACCCTCAACCAAGCCCACAGGCAACCCAGGATACCTATGCATGCCTGCAGCCCAACATGAAGTCATAAACTAGTTTAATGGACAGGTTTTGTTTGTCCTAAATCCTTCCTGTGCTTCTGCAGTGTGAAGTCTGCTTTCTGTAAAGTCCCTGTAGCACACTAAAAGATTAGGGGAGCCTGGGAGGCCTGCTCTCCCACCCCAGCCCCGGGGTTAATTAACCTTCCCTAGGGCCCTCCAGGAGCAAAAAAGAAAGTTCCAGGTCTTTAAAGCGCTCCTGGAAGTCCAAGGTAACATTTCCTCTCAAAAGCTCTTTGCCATGGGTCCTCTCAGGGCTACACTTAAGCGAAACCCCCAAAGGAAATTACTCCTTAAATTAGGCAGGACGTGCAGGCTTCTGGCCTGACCTGTGCCACCCGCGCTGCAGGAGCCCCAGGGCTGGCCCAGCAGAGAGCAGCTTGGCTGTTATGGATGCTGTGGTTGGCCAGAGCCCAGGCTTGGGGAGAGCCAACCTGGGCAGGGAAAACTCTGGGTGCTGTTCTCTGCTGCTTTCCAGTCATTTTGTGAGATGTTGCATTGTGTGGTCATGTACAGTTTATCAGCTCACAAGTTGTTCCAGGTGGAAATTGTTCCAGCTTTTTAGCTGTACTGAAAATGCTGCTGTAAATATACATTATACATTTTTAAGTCTCTGTATGTTTATTTGAGCATGCAATCAGGAGTTCCGTAGCCTGGTCCTATGACAAACTGCTGTGGACCCTTCAGAGAGGACACCGGTCCCACCCCTGGAACTTTCACCAACAACTATAAGAATAAATCAGATGGATGGGTGGATGGACAAACAAGACCAGCTATCAAATAAGTGCAGGGGAAGGCAGTGTTTCTTACACTGTCCTGCATTCTGACTCTTACATTATTCCTTCCCTTTCTTCATTCATACTCACGCCTACCTTATAGAAGCATTTCAAAGATTTAATATAATTAATATAAAGTGCTCAGCTAACTTGGATGGGCGTCATGATTGTAAACTCCAGTGATCTTTTGGGAAGAACATGGAACCCACTGAGTTAGACTGGTGAGAGGGAGAGGGATGGACAGCCTTAATAAGAGCCTTGGGGGGAATCCAATTACTTTGTCCAGCTATCTCAGCTCTGACTGTGATGAACCAGGACATGAACCCAGTCTGTCTGACTCCGAAGCCCGTGCTTTTAGCCCTGTCCCCTAGACAGAAACTTTCCCCCTCTAGTTGTGTGCCGAGTGTGTCGTTTTAAAAATTTCGAGAAATTCTGCTGGTTTCTCAAAGACGTTAGTTAACCATTGTAACAGCATCCACATGCCCTAGTTCAAACTTTGCCCAACTTTTTAATTTAGAAGTTATCAGGGATCTGGGGGTGGGGGTGGGGGCTAGAACTTGCTTCCTGGTTGTGGGAAGAAAGGCTCACTGTCCTCAGGGAGACTTTCAAGCTAGCCTCACTTTCTCTGTGTAACCAGCTCCGAGTCCCCAGGACAAAGCCTGCCTGGTTGTTGAGGGCTCTGGCACAAGGCCAGTTCCAGGGGTGAGCAGGGGGCCCACCTCTAGAAAACAATAGGCCATTGCCGCTGGCCAGGTGCAGCAGGCCCTTCTCAGCACAGTGTGGAGCTGGGAGAGGACGGCTCTTTGTGAGCTCCGGAATAGCCGCAGAAGGAGGGGCTCTTTGATTTGATTCCTCCAGGAGCCCCTGGCAGTCCACTTTCAGGAGACTTTCTTGGGATTCAAGTCACACCCCATTGGGTTTTACTTCGACCCGAAAACTCACAGCGGTCAGCTGAAACAGCTGATTTTGGCTGGCTCTCCCTTCACAGCCATAAATCATACCGGTGCCACCATGGAACAAGAAGTAAGACAAGAACCTGGGCCCATACTGGTCTAATTTGCCCCAAATATGAGATAAGTCGAGGAATAAGAAAGAGGTGTGCGTCTTCTTGGGGTTTCACCATAAACGGTTTTCATCGCAGAATTGAAAAGTGCTGCCTTAAGCTTAGAAGGTGTTGGTACTGGACACAAATAAGCAGCAATAAGACCGAACAGGAGTCTTTCTAAAAGAGATCCCCTCCTTTCCAGGTCTTGGTAGTAGCTCCTGAAAGGTGGAGAAAACTGATATAAGCCACCAGCTGAGATCCCTTCTGATTTCCTGGCAGATCTAAACACGTGGTTCCTTTAGGATGGACGGCTCCTCTCAGACCCCAGCCCTAATATCTACCCTTTCTTGATGAATATAAATCCCATTAACTTTATTGGCGCCACCTGCCCAAGGGAATCATAGATCTTTAATTGGTGTGATACACACTTTGCCTCTGCTACCCCTGACTAGAGGATTCGTCCCCACTGCTCTCCACTGGGGGGCGGACAAGGTCTGGTGCGTCTCTTCCCCTAGCTTCTGCAGGAGGGTTTGTGTGCAACTTAAAGATCGCTAATTGCAATATAAAATTGATGCAATCTCCAGGATGCCTTAAGGACGACTATCTGGCTTTCTCCAGAGCCTTCTGCATTGTTCTTGTTTTCCTTGTGTTCTGTTCAGCGAATTGCCTGTCCGATGCAATACGAGGAAGGATGGCAGGTCTGAACAATCTGTTTGGCCTTCATTTCCACAACGGAATATTTCTCTTAAACCAGTCTCCCAAAATTGTTCCGATTTACACATCTGAAGCTGTCCGCCCGAACCCGGATGATACTTGAACGCACAGCATCACCCCTGAGTTACTCACAGCTGAGCTGTAGTCTCAGGATGAAATGAACACTTGGCCAGTGACAGAATGACATTTTAAAATTGTGGGAAGGACCTGAGCGGGCATGTCTGCACTGGGCAATAAGGGCTGCTGCTGGCGCGGGACAGCCAGAATCCTTACAAAAAGAGCTGCGAGACCCCAACCCCGGCGGCTCAAGACAAGACTTTCCTTGAACAAGGGTGTTGAATGAAAGGCGACACGTAACTATCACGGAGAGAAAAGGAGATAGAAAATGGTGAAGTCAAACAAAGGGGCAGGAAGAAAAAGCAGAGAAACAAAAGTGGTCCTCCTCCGGCTGGGCGAAGAGCCGCCTCCAGGGCTATCTCAGTCCTCTCCCGCCATCTAGTGGCCGCAGTTTGCTGCTACAGCAACCGGCTGCTGTGGGTGTCGTGTGGGGAGATGTAGTTCGGAATCTCACCACCTCCCAGTCAGAAGAGGAGACTTATTCTTCAACACAAAGGGTAACCTGAGCCTTTTCCGCGCGGAAGAGTTTGTTTTGATTTGAAATACTGAGCAATTAAAGAACAGATGTGTGTCTTGCTCAAACTGCAGGCCAACGGAAGTTAAGCTTGGAAACTCCCCAGCCCCCAGCAAGTTCTTTAAAAGGGTTCATGTGTGTAACTCACGATTAAGATCTCTGTCAGGAAAGGCTGGCTCTTCACTACTAAAGACTATTTGTTACTTCCGTTTTCTGACACTATCCAGAAAGAACAGTCTTCATTTCCAAGAGAAGCTGGCAGAGAGTATGTCACCAGGATTCACCGGCCTGGATCTACTTCTCCCTGGGGTAACTTCTAACAATTAGCTTTCTGTGAACAAAACAGTTTCCGGGGCATCATCTCCTGCCCCTGGGGATATCTCCATTGTCAAATAAATATTTCCAGTTCCCAATGATCAAACTGAGTTTGGTTTTCACTGGTTAATATTTAAAAGTAGTAACAGTATTCAATGGTTAATATTATAAACTTCAGAATGCTCCCAAAGGAGGGATGAGGTGTTAGAAGTAAAATCCATGCATACATGGTTATACTTCTAGAAGTAAACGTATACCCTGAGTGATTATCTTTGCCAATGTCAAAAGCTCTCATGTACGTTATAGTGTAAAAGATAACAGAAAAGTAAATATATCTGTACTTCCATATACAACATAAGCAACAGCAATGTACTTTCTCCTAGCCTCTGCTGTCTTCTTTCTGGGTGACCAGACTTATACAGAAGAAGCCCAGGCAAGTTTGGACACTTGCTTTGTAGCTCATCTGATGAGACTGTAGGGCCACTGTCCATCGTGGGATTGGGAGTACATATGCTTTAGTGGAGGGATGGGGACTGGAGGTCTAAAGATATTGTTTTCAAATGTCCCATTTGATACAAAGGTGAGTTCTGGGACCAAATCCCTGGGGAAGTGATTCACCTTGACCTTCAAGGCCCGCATGAAGACTGAGCCTGGATCGGTCAGAGGAACACAGGCTGACTCTATCCTTACTGCTGCCATAGAACTGATTCTCTCCTTTAGACAGAGGAGGCAAAAGAAGACGAGGAGAAGGCAGACCACACAGGCCCTGTGAACACAGAGAGCAACAACGTGGAGGGAGTTCACGAGTGTTCCTGGGAAGATGTAGCTCCACTGTGCTGTAGCCTTAGACATTCAGTCTTTCTCCCCGTTTAATCATCCTGAGCCCAGCCTTAAAACAGTATCTTCTGAGGGCAAAGAAAGGTATTTATCTTGAAATAAGTGTTATGGGACCTTTATGGCTCTTAAGGAGTTGTGGAAGCCCCTTTTAAAATCAATGACACACATAATAATAGTTGATTAGATTTACCATACTGTCTATCTAATCAAAACTTTGGCAAATATATCTTCTAACATTTCAGCTCCAGAAGTCAGGGATAGCTGAGTTAGGAGGATGGACACAAGTTTGAGGCCAGCAGACTACACAAGGGGTTCCAGACCAGCATGAGTGAGGCAAAGAAAGAAAGAAAGAAAGAAAGAAAGAAAGAAAGAAAGAACAAAAGAAAGAAAGAGGGGACAAAAGAAAGAAAGGAAGAAAGAAGAAAGAAAGAGAGAAAGGAGGGAGGAAAAGAGGGAGATAGATAGATAGATAGATAGATAGATAGATACATAGATAGATACATAGATACATAGATAGATAGATGATAGGCAGGCAGACAGACAGATAAAAGTAAACTAAATTCTAGTCAAATAGATACTAATAGAATCTGCCCTGGCTTAACCCTTGAAATGAGCCAAGATGACTGACTTCTCTTACCATCCTCCCAGTTGCCCCCAATAACTATTAAAGTCAATATTATTGCTTAAGAATATTGGTTAAGAGCACTGGGTGCTCTTCCAGAGAACCTGACTTCAATTTTCAGCACCCACATGGCAGGTCAAAACTGTCTGTAACTCATAGTTCCAGTGGATCTGATACCCTCACACTAATGCACAAATTTTATATATATATATATATATATATATATATATATATATATATATATGTTTATACATACATACAGATATATACATACATATATATATTAAATAAATTATTTTAAAATATCAACTTAAAAAAAAAAGCTAGACATGGTGGTGCATGCCTTTAATTCCAGCAGTCTAGAGGCTGAGGCAGGTGGATCTCTGTGAGTGAGAAGCAAGCCTGGTCTACAAAGCAATTTCTAGGTCAGCCAAGGCAGTTATATAGAGAAATCTTGTCTCAAACAAAACAAAACAAAAACAAAAAATAAAACAATACAACAAATCAATATTCTCAAAGACTGAGAAAACGGTTCAGTCAAGTGATTTCTACACAAACATGAAGACCCATGTTCCAATCCCTAGCACCTACATAAAAAGCTGGCTATTCATATACAGTCACCAAACCCAGACACTATTGTGAATGCCAACAAGTGCTTGCTGACAGGAACCTGATATAACTGTCTCCTGAGAGGCTCTGCCAGAACCTGACAAATACAGATGTGGATGCTCACAGCCAACCATTGTACTGAGCATGGGGTCCCCAATGGAGGAGTTCAAGAAAGGACTGAAGGAGACGGAGTTTGCAACCCCATAGGAAGAACAACAATATGAACCAACCAGAACCCCCAGAGCTGCCAGGAACTAAACCACCAACCAAAGAGTACACATGGAGGGACCCATGGCTCCAGCTGCATATGTAGCAGAGGATGGCCTTGTTGGACATCAATTGTTGGTCCTGTGAAGGTTCGATGCCCCAGTGTAGGGGAATTTGGGGGTGGGGAGGCGGGAGTGGGTAGATGGGTGGGGGAACACCCTCTTAGAAGTAGGGGAAGAGGGAATGGGATAGGAAGGTTTTGTTGGGAGGGAGATCAGGAAACGGATAACATTTGAAATGTAAATAAAGAAAATATACAATAAAAAAGAAAAGAAGGAAAGAAAGAAAGAAAGAAAGAAAGAAAGAAAGAAAGAAAGAAAGAAAGAAAGAAAGGAGGAGAGAAAGAAAGGAAGAAAGAAACAAAGTAGGCAAGCAAGCAAGCTGGGTACTCCATGTACCTGTAATTTTAGCATAGTGATAGAGAGACTCATGGATCCTTAAAACTCACTGGGCAGCTAGTCTAACTAGCTTGTTTTGTCCAAGTTCAGTTAGAGGCCCTGTCTCAAAAAACAATGAATTGACACCTTAAGATACTTCATGAAAACCTCACCCCCCAACACATACAGAGAGAGAGAGAGAGAGAGAGAGAGAGAGAGAGAGAGAGAGAGAGAGAATTTTACAATCACAGTGTCCAGCTTTTGGATGGTCAAAGCTGAAGGATGAAGATCTGATGAAGCCAACATTCTACTCAAGGGCGTAGGACATGGAAAGAAAAGAAGCAAGAAGCAAGACAGCAAGTAACTACAAGAAAAGCAGGGTGGTGAAGCCTCCTGAGAGCAGCCACCATGGCAGGGTTCTGGAAAAAAGCCCAACAAGTCTATGAGGTTGGAAACCACGCATCTCTGTAACTCCTCGAAGTGAGTTCTCCCACCTCAGCTGGCCAAAGAGGCTGTCTTGGATGCTGTCTTTTCTGCTGTGCCCACTCTTCTACACAACGGTTTGACAAGCCTCTCCATGCCTGAGCACAGATGAGGTACGATGAAGGTGATTGGAAGGTCACTTCCCTCATTTTCATCTTCCTCTTTAGAAATGATCCCAACCTGTATTAATGTGCACTTGGCATCATCCAGACATGGCCACAGCAGTACTCTTCATTCCAGAGCTTTGTCCTACTGCGCGCCGTCACCATCTCTAGGTGAATGTAGCTGGGCTTATGGTTCCTTCAACCTTGAACAGCAGAAGTGATATGGTGCATCTTTCAAAGGAGAAACTGCAATGGGCTCTCCCCTTAGAAGGGTGGGTAGGAAGCTGGGTCAGGGACGTTTCCAAGAGGGTTAACTGCTTTTCTTCATGTTTGCCGGGCAGTCACCTCCTCTGCAAGAGGTTCCCTGTGTATGATGTATCA
>NW_022196900.1:47124847-47133091 GCF_008632895.1 Mastomys coucha | reverse complement strand
CCCCCGCCCCCAACACAGACACAGGCTCAGCGGGAAGTGCTGGCACAGCAGTGCGTGGCTATCTGCTCAGCCCCCAGCACCACAAAAGAGAGAGACTGAAAGACAAAGATAGCAGCAGTTCAGGGAAGATGCTTACGGAGCCATTCGCCATGCCTAACTGGACATCTATTGTAAGATGCACTCAAACTCAGAAGACAAAGGCGCGGAGAGCAGAGAACTATTCTGAGTCCTCCTCGTTGTGCCCAGACACCTTTCAGTACGTAAAGGATTAGGACCTTACAAGGGACTTAGCTTCCCTTGTGGGCCAGCCAGCAAGACTGACTTATTCACTAGACACTAAACACAACGGCTGAGGCCCACAAAATTTTCAGGATTTACAAAAATATTTCCATTTCTTTTCTGATATAAGCAATATCAACTCCCAAGCTGAATATTATGCTTTAATATATTCTCCTCTAGAACAACATTCTCATAAAAGAGAAAATAGTCAATATCATTTACATTTTTATAGCTGAGAGCTTTTTATTTAATGTAGTTTGTTAAGGAAAAATAACGTGTAGTTTGAGTTATCTTTGTTCACCTGCTAAAGAAACTAAGACGAGCAATCTTGCTTTTTCTGCTCTCAGTATCTGGATCTCATGGAACCTCTGATGGTGAATCCCAGATGGGTCTTTTCTGTTCAGTACTTCCCCATTTGGAGTCTAGATGGCCCCCTTGCTCTAAAGTTGGCTGCTGGAAGTGCCCTATTTCCAGTAGATTGTTGGGATGCTCCCGGATGCCTCCTGTGGAGTAGGCCAGGTTACTTTTTGGTGGGGACGCAGTCTGTGCTGTGCACACAGCTGGAGGGAGGCCTGAGATTCTTCATGACTGCCACTCTTTTAAACTCCTACTTCCCAAGGGTAATCTATGGGAAGTAAAAACCTGGCCATTTAAAAATCTATTTGAATTATTGAGCATGTAGACATGAAAAATTTAAATGTCTAGGAAAATAAATAGGCCACATAAAAAGATTTTATTGAGTTTCTCCCAATCAAAACAGAATAGTAAATAGCTGCTCTTGTAAAGAGCATCGTAGGAAGTCTCTGCGATTGTTAGGAGAGTTCTTGGCTCCCTAGACAGCCATGGATCCAGAGGCTTAGGGACCAACTAGAAGGAAAAAATATTATTCCCTTCAGTGACTTCCTACTTAGAGAGATGGCTTATTAAATGTTTTAGTGGCACAAGTAAATTTTCCATTTTCAGAATTCTTAACCCAGAGTAGGCAGGCGTTCATGAAGCACAAACCTAGATAGAAAGCATTTGGTTGTACTTTCTTTAGCTGAAAATACCATTCTATTTGTGATGTCATAGCCTTCAAATTATGATATAATGTGTTTACACTGATAATCTCCTATCCTGTCAATTATGACATTACATTCTTCTGGTTATTATGTCATTCTACTGATGGTGTCATAGCCTTCCCGATTAGTATGCCATAGTCTTCAAATTATGATGTCATGTCATTTATTTATGATATAATATCTTTCCAATGCAAATAAAAGCTGATGACTCAAGTATGTTTAAAAACCACGCTTGCCACTCTTGGGAGAAGTGGGTCATTCTAGTTCTGCTTTTATTAGATTGTTTTGTCTGCAGTCTCTTAACCCCCTCCTTTCTCTCTCTCAACCACTTTGAAAAGGATTTGCTTCCATCACATTAGATTCTAACTCTGCATGAATAATAGATGTCCTGCTATAAGGTGAGCTACCAGAGAGGCGTGAAGAGCCTTGCTTGCATGGTAACAAAGATGGCAGTGCCAAACAATTCCAGAGCAGAAGAGAGGCCTGCCTGGTCATGTTCCCCTAGAGTTCCCTGGGGGAAATGTGCCCTTAACCATTGCTATCTCTAGGGAAAAGCAGGCTCAAACTTGATCAAGATATGCTCAAGTACCCACCTAGGTGCCCATCAGTTGAATGGCTAAAGAAACCTGGCACATATGCACAATGGAATTTTATGCAGCTGTAATAAAAAACAAAATCATGACATTTTCAGGCAAATAGGTGCAATTGGAAGTCATTATATTAAATGAAATAAGGTAGACTCAGAAAGGCAAATGCTATATGTTTTTCTCTTATATGTGGAGTTTAGATTTAAAATTATATGTGTGTGAGAATGTGTGTGTCTATGTGGATGTAGATTATGTAACTAGAAAGAGGATCATGAGAGGGGAGGAAGAGATTTTGAGGTCAGTCAGAGTAATAGAATATATATGATAATAAACCAGTGGGATTAAGTGGAGAGAGGGGCATGTGAAAGAAGGACAGTGGGGAGGGGAAGCAATGAGAGCAAACCACAATGATGTCATGGGGAAACCCACCACTTTGTACACTAAGAAAGAGTAACACACATAAACATGTTCAGGTAAGCCAGGTGGTGGCACACATCTTTAATCCTAGCACTCAGAAGGCAGGTTGATCTCTGTGAGTTCAAGGCCAACCTGGTCTACATAGAGAGTTCTAAGATAGCCAATGTTACACAGAGAAATCCTGTCTCTACAACCAAACAAAACCCACATGTTCAGGTGAGAGGCTTGAACACATCCTCCAAGTGATAAATGTATGTTTATACAAATAAATATAAAACTTGATACTGATGAGGATGATGTAGCTCTTTGAAGCTCTAAATTGGGAAATGCTCTACTATTGAGCCAAAGCTCAAAATTCATTTTTAAAGTTTATTAGCATACAGAATGGGTTTCATTATGACATTTCTATATACATATGTCATTGGACCTTACGTTCGAAATTCTTACAGAAACATCTTCATTAAATGCACACAAAGGGCACTGAGGTAATGGTGGCAGACACACTGTTGGAAGCCGTTAGGTAGTTTTATTTTGATTGGGGCCTCCCTTAATAAATGTGAATGAATTAACAGTGCCCAATATGTGTTAACTCCATCCTAAACCTGTGTTCTACTTGAACTTAAGGCTACATCAATCCTGTCAAGGTAGGGTCATTGTTATCTCTTTTCAGAGAAGGAAATTGAGGCTTTAAAGGGTTAAAATAACTTGCCAAAAGCCACAGAAAGAGCATCATGAAGGGAGAGGAATAGATCCCAAGGGAGATGGGAACTAGAGTACAGAATACACAGGATGAGAAAGCAGGGAGGGTGACTACAGGGTGAGGGAGAGGAGGGGAGGAGGGAATGGTAGGGGCCAAAAGGGCACTGGTGATGGGCTGGCACAAGTAAAGGTTGGTCTAACTCCAACCTAGTTTGTTTTCAGACACACTTCTACCATTGGCAGTGTCTTGCTTTCTGTTTCCAAAACGTTGCAGATTCTGTGCATAGTCTGTTCATATCCCCTTTGACCTCATCGCACAGCAGCACCTAACAGTTCCAAAGTGCCCCAGGGCTCTCTGGGGCCAGCTAATTAACACACACAAGCTAGTAGGAGGGAAAGCAGATGAAAAAATATCCCTTCCCCCCCCCCCCCAGCTCTCAACCAGTGGCTCCCTGGAGATGATGGAGGAAAACAAGCTTCCAATGGGCTTGGCGCTCTGCTGCCCCTCAGAGGACCCAGTAGTTGAGTTGACATAGCAACATTAATGTCCCATGTGGTTAAGGTCCCCTTACCTTCTTACCTCATCAGTGCTACAGCAGTACTTCCTGTGATCTCCTCCCTCAGAATGCTTGCACTTAAAGAGTCTTACCTTGAGGGTTAGGTCTGCAGGCTCCAGCCAGAGACATGAATTTCATAAACTGAAAATTCACAAGTGCTAAGTCAATCGCTGATGCCTAAGAATTGTCTTAGAATGTATTGTTTTTTCTTTGTTGTTGTTTTTAATTAGATGTTTTATTTATTTACATTTCAAATGTTATCCCCTTTCCCAGTTTCCCTTATGGAACCCCCCTACCCCACCCCACCCCTGTTTCTATGAAGGTGCTCCCCAACCTACCCACCCATTCCCACCTCACCACCTGGCCATCCCCTACACTGGGGCATATAGCCTTCACAGGACCAAGGGCGGCTCCTCCCATTGATTCCAGATAAGGCCATCCTCTGCTACATACATCCTCAGCTGAAGCCATGGGTCCCTCCTTGTGTATTATTTGGTTGGTGGTTTAGTCCCTGGGAGCTCAGGGGCTGGAGGGGGGTGGTCTGGTTGGTTGATATTGTTATTCTTCCTATGGGGTTGCAAACCCCTTCAGCTCCTTCAGTCCTTTCTCTAACTCCTCCACTGGAGTCCCTGTGCTCAGTCTAATGGTTGACTGTGAGCATTCACATCTGTATTTGCCAGCCTCTGGCAGAGCCTCTCAGGAGACAACTAAATCAGGCTCCTGTCAGCAAGCACTGGTTGGCATTCACAATAGTGTCTGGGTGTCTGTATATGGAATAGGTCCCCAGGTGGGCCAGTCTCTTGATGGCCTTTCTTTCAGTCTCTGCTCCACACTTTGTCTCCATATTTCCTCCTGTGAGTATTTTGTTCCCCCTTCTAAGAAGCACTGAAGCATCCACACTTTGCTATTCCTTCTTGGGCTTCATATGGTCTGTGAATTGAATCTTGGGTATTCCGAGCTTTGGGGCTGATATCCAATTATCAGTGAGTACATACCATGTATGTTCTTTTGTGATTTGGTTACCTCACTAAGGATGATACTTTCTGGTTCCATCCATTTGCCTAAGAATTTCATTAAGTCATTGTTTTTAATAGCTGAGTAGTATTCCATTGTGCAAATGTGCTACATTTTCTGTATCCATTCCTCTGTTGAAGGACATCTAGGTTCTTTCCAGCTTCTGGCTATTATAAATAATGCTGTTATGAACATAGTAGAGCATGTGTCCTTGTTATATGTTGGAGCATCTTTTGGGTAAACACCCAGTAGTAGTATAGCTGGGTCCTCAGGTAGTACTATGCCCAGTTTTCTGAGGAACCACCAGACTGATTTCCAGAGTAGGTTGTACCAGCTTGCAATCCAACCAACAATGGAGGAGTGTTCCTTTTTCTTCACATCCTCACCAGCATCTGCTGTCACCTGTGTTTTTGGTCTTAGCCACTCTGACTGGTATGGTGTGGAATCTCAGGCTTGTTTTGATTCAAATTTTCCTGATGACTAAGGATGTTGATAGAAGCAGTCATTAAAAGTCTCAAAACCAAAAAATCCCAGGACCAGATGGTTTAGAGCAGAATTCTATCAGACCTTCAAAGGAGACCTAACACCAATACTCTTCAAACTATTCCACAAAATAGAAACAGAAGTTACACTACCCAACACATTCTCTGAAGCCACAATTATACTTATACCTAAACCACACAAAGACCCAACAAAGAAAGAACTTGAGACCAATTTCCCTTATGAATATCAATGCAAAAATACTCAATAAAATTCTTGCAAACCAAATCCAAGAACACATCAAAAGGATCATCCATCATGATCAAGTAGGCTTCATCCCAGGGATGCAGGGATGGTTCAATATACAGAAATCCATCAATGTAATCTACTACATAAACAAACTCAAGGAAAAAAAAACCACGTGACTATCTCATTAGATATTGAGAGGGATCTGACAAAATTCAACACCCCTTCATGGTAAAAGTCTTGGAAAGATCAGGAATTTAAGGTCCATACATAAACATAGTAAAAGCAATATACAGCAAACCAGTAGCTAACATCAAACTAAATGGAGAGAAATTTGAAGCAATCCCACTAAAATCAGGGACTAGACAAGGCTGCCCACTCTCTCTCTATCTATTTAATATAGTACTCAAAGTCCTAGCTACAGCAACTAGTCAACTAAAGGAGATCAAAGGGATACAAATGGGAAAGGAACATATTGTTTTTATATACCATGATGGTTGGATTAAAAGTTGAAACCATCTGCAAGAAATATCAAGTCTATCAGATGACTTTCCACATGTTTATTTATTTTTATCAGCACACACTAATTGTACAGCGGTGAGCTTCCAAAAGATATTTTAATTTAATATAGTGTGTTTCATTAGAGGAAAGAATTTATCTCTAAACTATATGGCTTAGTGAGTTTGGAAAACTGCTTAATATAACTTTGGCCTTGGATACAGCTTTTAAAAATATTGCATGTTGCATAACTGTTTTAAGGGTCCTAAATTACTCCTCAGGTCTGATATGAAAGATAATAGCACAATTTAATAGCCTATTAAAAATACATAGCTAAATATGCATAGTCCATTATACTTTTCTCCAATATATTGGACTCTAGAAAAAGGTTTTCTTATAAACTGTTATGATGTTTAATTTTAATTTTTGCCTTAAATACATCTTAGCATCTTCATTTTCTTTTTGATCACTTGGCTGCTCTCCTAGTTCTGTCCTTGTCCCTCCATTTATTTTCTATGAGAAGCTACATCAATAAAAGTTAATCATAATCTCTGAGTCTTGGGTTAAGCTATATATCATAATTATACTCTGAAGTACAGAAAGGCAAGATGTTCTGAAGAGATTGTGTAGGGGAAGGGGTACTCCTAGCCGTTGTCCTTTACCTGTCTCTCTTTGGGTGGTTCTCCTAGTTAAACTGAGCTCCAAGGGATCCAGCATAAAACAGCATTGTTTCCATATCACTTCCCCATGTAACTCTTCCTGCTTGGTGAATTTGCTATCCCCATAGAAGCTCCAATAAGGTCTGTCGCCTACTGGGAACTCTGGTATTAAAAGTGCTTTTACACAACTGTAAAACAAACAAAACAAAAACAAAAATCCATCCTCCACAGTGATAACTAAGCTACAAATTTCACTTGATAAAATATTTTCCCCTCTTTCAATGCTGGTCTTTGTTGGGCAAAAACATGTGAATGACTACATTTAGCTGAATATTAGGGTTCTGAGCAAGGAAGAAGTGAAGTTTGGGATCTAAATGATCTGTTTGCCCAGGATATCGCCCCCGACAGCAGGACATCTGTGTCGTGTGACTGGATCCTTTTAAGTGGGATTTTGATGGTTTCCCTTCAGTTTTTCCAATAGACACCAGCAGGGCAGTTTCTCCTGATGTTGATAATGCAACATCTTTTGGTCTTAAGCCTTCTCTTGGGCTACCTATGGCTGAGTTTCTTTGCCCTGGATTCATATTGTGCTTTGGGGGAACCCCTTTGAGATGAAACATTCACAACATTTTTATAACATTCACAACTGGATTCTGGGTATCATCACGGGCTACCCAAAGATAATGTCAGCCTCCATGGCTCAAGAAAGCAACATGGATGAGAAGCGGGTGACACAGTATTGTAGAATGGAACAGGCTGGGGGGATGTGAGCCAGGGGAGGAAGAAACAGGAAGCTGTGGGAATGACTCTAAACCCTCAAATTGTGCCAGATGAGAGGAAATGACAGGAGGCTGCTTTGTGTTCTATAGAGCTAGAACAGTTGCAGCAAGAGAGGATGTCGGTCACGGCAGCAAAGGACAATGCCAGTTCAGTGCCTCTTACAGGTATGGAAAACCCCTAGCACTCCGTGGGAAAATAAAATTCAGCCAGAAATCAAACAGATGATAGATTACAAACGGTTGAAATATCTGCATTAGGAAGCATGCACATGAGTGTGTGCACACATGCACAATGACATCAGTTGTAGGGAACAGAAACAATTGGAGTGGTTTCCATGGACTATTTCAAGATAGCAATAGAGTTCAAATTTCATTAAAGTTTCTTAGCAAATGAGGACTGCAAGTATGTACTAGGTATACGAAGAGTATTTGTCTTAAACAAAGAACGATGTGTTCTGTGAATAGTAAAAGGGCATTAGAGGCAGTTGCAGAAGTGAGGGGAGCAAGGTAGTGGCTCCCCATGACCCTCCTCTTATGAAATAATGTCTCTAAAGCATTCCTTAATATTTGAAAAGGGAGGCATAGCTATTGAAAATGAAGAAACAACAGGATAACCATGTGCCAATAGCATCACCATGTAACAGTGATGCATCAGATCCCAGCTGAAGTGACCAGCTTATGTGAAATAAAATATACACTGGAAGATTTGCCACAAATCAGTGAGAATATATTTGGAAGACAGAAATAGTGAGACTCTCATTTTCTTTTTTCTTTTTTTTTGGGGGGTGCAGTGAGCTTTATTGATGGTATTCAAGAGAGTAGGGAGGGCTCCCTAGGCCCCTCCTGTTATTATGGGGGTCTGGGATGGAAATTGTGAGGGAGATGCTCCGTGTTGGGGTAGGACTCCTCAGCAACTGAGGGCCTCTCTCTTGCTCTCAGTGTCCTTGCTGGGGTGGGTGTCCAGGGCT